>NC_056726.1:1709406398-1709516659 GCF_019279795.1 Protopterus annectens | reverse complement strand
AACACTTTTTTTAAAGTGCCCAAAAACCCTTGGGGAAATTGGGGTAGGGCTTAAACCAACCCAACTGGCAACTGTGATCCCGTGCATGTGTGTGTGTGTGTGTGTGTGTGTGTGTGTGTGTGTGTGTGTGTGTGTGTGTGTGTGTGTGTGTGTATTGTGTGCGTGTGTGTGTGCGTGTGTGTGTGCGTGCGTGTGTGTGCGTGTTTGTGCATGTGTGTGCGTGTGTGTGTGTGTGAACAGTATTCTCTGTGTGTTTAGTCAACACAATATCCTCTGGGGGGTGTGGATTTTATCAATTTGAGGTGTGTTCCACCCATTACACTTACCATTGTCCAAATTACAAGGGCTGCTGATGTCAGCCACCATAGACTTACCTGTATACCGCCCTCAGCCCTATAAGCTCTGTGGCACATGCAGTAACAGTTACACAGACCTGGTAAATGTGTACTTATACAGCTGTGCCTCAGCTCTGACACGATTGATGTGTTACCACTCTGCCATACCCCTCATTGGGAATTTATTTTTATTTATTTTTATTTAACATTTGTTAACCAGGAAAGTCTGACTTGGAACAAAGCCATTTTTCAGTGGAGGCTCAGGGAGAAATGCACCCAAGACCCTGAGTATTTGTATGGTGTTGCATTCACTACGTGCTTGTGCATCCATGATAGCCTGAAACATGCATCTGGTGACACCTACTGTGGCACTTTTCGACAGCAGCTTGACAGGCAGCGGTCCTCCTTCAAGCACCCTTGTCCACATACCTGTGTGGGACCTCACCTGCACTCCGGCAATGGCTAGTGTCTACACTCACACTTGCCATAGTCACCACACTAGCGTGGTCCATGCCACCACCTGCCAACTGTCCATTATCTGTGACTTCTGTGGACGGGGTATGTGTGGGCATTGTGACTGTGTGCAGAGACATTGTGGATGACTTTGGGATGCCGACCAATGGCACAGATTCAGCCCCTAACAACCCCATCTGTGCCTTACTAGGATCACCAGCATTGTTAGAGTCTGCAGAGACACTGAGATCAGATTCTGCGCAGGAGAGACCTGTGAAGGGAAGACAACATATGTACATTAATACCTGCACTATAAGGCTTGCTGGTACACACACACACACACACACACACACACACACACACACACACACACACACACACACACACACACACACACACACACACACACACACACACACGCTGCCACCAGCACACAGCACACGCCTTTCACCTACACACACACACACACACACAGACACACACAGGTGAGGTGGCACAAAAGCATGACACAGACCTCACAATAGCCAACAGGTGACATTCACAACACGCAGTCAGACCACAACATACTCACTCT
Organism: Protopterus annectens; assembly: GCF_019279795.1. NCBI lineage: Eukaryota > Metazoa > Chordata > Ceratodontiformes > Protopteridae > Protopterus > Protopterus annectens. The sequence goes on along the minus strand of NC_056726.1, from coordinate 1,709,515,297 downwards.
GCACAGGCCCTCAACATCATGCAGTGCAGCCCTTCCCACTTATTGTTACTACTAATATACACATCTGGGATATGTGAGTAGTGTTAGTAGGTGATGGGCCTTCACCTAGCACACACTGCACCCATATATACATTATTGCTGTTCACCTGTATAGCACAGTGGCAACTCCTACAGAAAATACCTCTCAACTGTACAGAGTTTTGCTGAATGTCATGATGTGTGGCTCATATTTTTGGTCTATTCCTTAGACAGTTTTTGTCCTTGGCAAATCAGTAGCACACACTGGGGATTGCAGTCAGTAAATGCAAACATCCATTTGTGTGTCTGACTTCATATCCCTCAGAAAAGATATGTTATAACAAACCCTGTAACACCAGCAACTTTCTCAATTTCTAACAGCAATATTTCAAATATGCCCCTGTTTTGGGGCCTCTGTCCCCTAATTATGTCAGACTTTGTCCAGATGCCATGGAGTAAGAGGTCGATAGGTATGGTATATCATTAATTAGTGCCTTCATTCCTGATATAATCCCAGTGATGTAGCAGAATGACAGACATGTTATGAGGTAGAGGCCATATATATGAGGACAAAGCCTGAATATTCTGTGGATATCTGTACAGTTGAGAGGTCTGTGTATGTCTGGCAATTGTTAAAAGTCTGTCAGGACTGTGTAGCAGTATAGTGTGTAGATTTTAGTTGGGCTGTGTAGGGGGGTATATGTAAGTGTCATGGCTCCTTTTCTATCTGACTGTGCATGCTGCTCCATTTTCTGTTGGGCTATCAGCTGTATATGTTTGTAGTGGCAGACTGAGATACATCCCATACCACCTCAGGATTCCTAATACACTATGAATAGGGCCAGTATATATAGGGAGTAGTGTGTGAGTGGCAAAAAATTATATTTTTGTTCATGCAGTCATTATAATCTAGTGTTCATTTGGCTTACTGGTATGTCACTGTGACTGTGGTGGAATTGGTTGTGGATATGCACGTTCACACTGGTGCCTATTTTTCACAACTATTGCATCCCTGTAGTACCTGATATATTTAAAAATGCAGGTGTAATTCCCCAGAGCTGGTTTACGGTAGTGTTATGTCAGTCTGACTGTAGTTTAGATGGTGCTTGGTGACATGCTTAGCAGCTCAGTGTGGTTTCCTTAATGTCATGTTATGTCCAGATATGCGTAGGATGTCCAGTTGTCTGACTCATATCTTTGGTCTGTTCCCAATAACTATTGTGCATTTGTAACAAATAAGTGGGATGATGTGAGGATTTAAGTCACTAACTAATGTGAAGCAGTTGAGTCTTGGGATATTTCAGTCAATATATGTTAGAGCAGACAGTGTTACTGCAGCAACTATCTCAGCTTATCTACTCAAGTATTTCAGTTATGTACCTATGCTCATGGCTTTCTACACCCACTTTGTCAGGCTTGGTCCAAAGTCATGGCACTAAGGGGTTCTGAGCATACCTGTCAACTGGCTGGATTGTTTCAGAATGTCCAGGTTTATTGCTCATATTTTTGGTATGTTCCACAAATTATTTGCATTTTTCAGGTAAATCACTGTGATCATCTGAAGATTTCTGTCAGTAAATAATGACATACCTTTCAGTGTCAGACCTCATATCCTTCTGCAAATGTATGCTGAAACAAACCCTGTTTCTCGTGCAACTGTCTACTTTTCTAATGGCAATATTTAAAGTACGTCCCTATGTTTGGACCATTGTTCCCCCATTTTGACAGCCTTTGTCCAGATGTCTTGCACTAAGATGTTGAGAGGTATGGTTCCGAGGTATGACTGCACTACATGTTATGTGTATATATACATGGCCTGAAGTTAAACGCCAAAAAATGTATAGTCATACCCTTCGGGAAAAACAAGGTAACCCCAAGCTACCATATAGGTGGCAATCCACTAAGCACAGAAGAGGTTATCAGGGGACCCAGGTTGACAGTGGCCTTTCTTTTGACACTCACATTGCTAAAGTGGTTAGAAAGACCTTCTACATTGCCCACCTGATCATGAAGGGATTCACATCCAGATCTAGTGAGGTCATTGTTCCCCTGTACTCTTCACTTATCAGACCAATGATCGAGTACAATGCCCCATTCGGGATGTATCTCACCCGACATCTGCAGCAGTTGGAGAGACCCCAAAAGTTCCTCACCAAAAGGATAAAGGGACTCCAAAATCTGTCATATGCTGCCAGATTGAAGAAACTCCAGCTCTATTCAGTCGCATACCGTCTGCTCAGAGGTGACATGTGCCTGACATACAAGGCCATGTCCAACCGAATTAATGGACATGCTCCACCTCAAAAATCCAAATCCACCAAAACCACTAGAGCAAGCGACTTACACCTTAGCACGGATATAAATAGGGCGTGCTGGAGGGATAGATTTATCACTCAGAGACTCCCTATGCTGTGGAATAAAATCCCGGTCCATGTGAGGCAGAGCACCTCGCTGACTCTGTTCAAGAGAAATCTAGACCTGTGGATGGGAGATCGTAGGTTTACCCTGGGAATCATCTCTGGGTCACTGCTGGACAGAGGCACAACAAACTAATGGGCACAGTATTTTTTCATATAAGGGGTGGCGTAAGCCACAATAATTTGGGCTAGGCTTATAAATGCCTTAGGGCAGATAGCCTAGTATAAACCTATGAACCTATGAACCTATATATCTGTGTGTGACACCATATGAATGAACGTTTGAAAGGCCGACAAATGATAGCAAAGATCCCAATACAGCATGGAACCAGGAGATTCCCCTTACCTGCACTGTAGTGCAATCTCGGAGTGAGAATATTTAAGTGGCAGGTGGTATGGGGGGTGCAGGGGAGCTTGCCCCCATGCAGAACACAGTTTTAATGTGTTAGCACTACAGTTAATAGTGCTATTTCAGAATGTCAGTCTTTTAGAATGTCGGTCATATGGTGTCAGCCATACGAAAGTCGGCATTCTGAAAGTTTGACATTCTGAAATAGACCCATATATATATATATATATATATATATATATATATATATATATATATATATATATATATATATATATATATAAAATATATCTTTCATATACATATACATCGGTATATATACAAAACCTGAATGATTCCACAGAGCTTTTTCCTACTATTGAATGACTTTACTGAATGATATGTTTGAAAAAGCATCAGAAGCTCCTGCAATTATAATAGTGTAGTGGCAAATTGCTCTGACAATAGTGCATGGGGTTCTGGGTTTGAGACTTGGCAAGGCTGATTATTTTGTTGCTAGGCAGAACAGTGGCTGATGGAGGCAGAGTGATTAAGACAGTTATAAGTGGCTTTTACTGGGTTTGCGCAGATTTGCGAGATGCTAACGGTTGCCAACATATGGTTAACAGTACAGATGCTTAATCTGTGTTGGCTTCACTTAGCATTGTGCAAACTCGCTTACTCCCACTGACACCCACTCTAATCCCTTTAAAAGAAAAGAAAAAGGGGGTATAGGAAAGTGGTGAGAAAGGGGCACATAGAGGGAAAAACAATATGAAACGTAGCTAGTGATGTACAGTACGGGATTAAGGAAGGTCCATAGCTGCCCATTTGTAATGCAACCACAGCTGTGCATTTGTACAGAATTTGGAGGTGAATTTGGACACTCAAACGCCAGAGAGAGAGGTGAGGACAACAGAAATATGTTGTCAAGCCAATTGGACCAGATTACATATATCCTGTGGACACCTGTGAGAAATGGACAGCTATGTATGGGGCAATAATTCGTCTGGGGACAGATGCACTGTTTTTCTTTGTTAAGGTGAGAGTGGGGTGTTAGGGAAGGATTGTAGGTATGTCTGGGGAGGTAGATTGGGTAAGGAGACAGAAAAGACAGACAAGACAGTAGACAGGGGCAGTGTATGACACATGTGGGGGGTAAACACTTTGGATGGGGAGGGTGTTTGGGAATCAGGGGCCCATGAGCCCCCCTATGGATATGGTGGGACTGATATCCCCACCTGCAGGCAGTCATGAATGCACCTTCACAGCCTCAACTGTGGCTGTGCTGAGGGCTGGAAAGGAGGGCCAGCCTGTTCCTCAAGGTGCAGGCTGGACCTCCTGTCCAGGAGGGGAGGGTCAGCCTGCTCCTCAAGTGGCACCAGGCAGCCCTGCATCTGGCTCTGCTGGCCACCAAACTCAGAGAATATGACACTGCACACCATACCCCAGAACACCTGCTTGCATGCTCAGTGCATTATTACTGTCATATTTAGTGTGGATGACATCTACCACAGCAGGGAGAATGATGCGTGTCCTGGCGTTCCATTTGCAGTAATGCTTCTTGTGCCAGTCAGTAATTGGGTGAGTGCCTCTTGGGTTATGACCTGTGCTGCATAGGTAGCAGCTTACATTTTGCAGGTACTGCTCGTGAGCAGGTGATGGCCTGTGCACCAGTGTCTCCCACTTGCTACTTGCATCCAGAGCAGCTGTGTTGTCTTCTTTCCATTTACCAATGCCATAGCAACACAGTGCTATAATTATGGCCTTCCTGTTTGGCTTGCCCCTTTTCCTTTCCTATGTGGAGGACATTATGTAGGTGTGGGGACTTCAGCTTCACAGACAGTAGATGGGAATACCTCTCAGAAAAGGACATGTAGAGACAGCCCAACAACATGGGAAACAAAGCACCAGAATTGGGTACAGATTGTAAGTCAGTAGTGCTGTTATACACATAGAGGGTTGCTAGTTTAACAGGGTTCATCTGGACATGCATTTTCTGAGTGACTTGACGTCTGACAGTGATATATCTCTGACATACCTCTCAACTGTCTAGATGTCCACAGACTGCCCAGGGGGTTGCCTGTTATGTTTGGTCTGTTCCTCAGACAATTTCTGTTTTTGTGGAAGCAGTAGGATAATGTGAGGATTGTAGTCAGTAACTGTTGACAGCCATTGGTATTTCAGACATCATATCCTTCAGGGATGTTATGTTACAACAAAGCCAGTAACACTGGCAACTGTTTCAGTTTGTAAAACCATTATGTGAGATATGTCCCTCTTTCTGGCCCCCTGTCCCCAAGTATGTCATGCTTTTTTCAGATGTCTTGCAGTACGAGTGTCAGAGGTATGTGATATCATTATTTAGTGACTGCACTCAAGGTATCATCCCATTGACTTATCAGACTCCTGGAAGTGTTATGTGGCAGAGGCTATGAATATTGTCTCCACCCTGGACATTCTGTGGAAACCTGTACATATAAGAGTTATGTATGTCTGGCCATTGTGAAGAGACTGCCGAGATTGTGTAGCAGTGTTGCGTGTAGATGTTTGGCTGAGTAGGGAGAGTAGCAGATATGATTGTCAAAGATCCTTTTTCTATCTGACTGTGCATGCTGCTGCAGCTTCTGGTGTCTATCAGGTGCATATGTTTGTAGGGGCGGATTAAGAAATGACCTATAACACCTCAGGATTCCCAGTACACTGCGAGTTGGGCAAGTATATGTCAGTGTAGTGTATGACTGGGAATCAGGATATGTTCGTTCAAACAGTCATTCTACTGTAGAGTTCATTTGGAGTACTAGTATGGTGTTATGACTGTGGTGCAAATGGTTGTGGGTGGACATATATGCACCAATATCTGCTTTTCCAACAGTTCCATCACTGTAGTGCATGATATATTTGGATATACATGGGTAATTGCCCAGAGCTGATTTGGGTTAGTGTTATGTTGGTCTTACTGTGGTTCAGAAGGTGCTGAGTAACATGGTTGTCAGCTCTCATGGGTTTTGCCAATCTGTTACATGACTGCGGTCATACCGCTCCACTGTCCAGATGTCTAGACACTGACTGATGCATAGCTCATATGTTTTGTCTGTTGGCCATAACAGTTGTGGGTTTCTGAGAAATCACTGGGAGGATGTGAGCGATGACATCACTAAATGATGACATTCATTTGTGTTTCAGACCTGGAATCTATCTGGCATTGTATGTTAAAGCACACCATGCCACTCTAGCAGACTTCTACGCGTATGACAGCCATATTTCAAAGATGTCACTACAGTTTTCCCTTTACCCCACACCATTTGTTGGGCTTTTTGCAGATGTGTTGCAGTAACAGGTTGGTTATCTGTCTATATATCTATCTATGTATGTATGTATGTATGACTAAATATATATATACATGTATATATATATCTATCTATATCTATATATATATATCTATATATATATATATATATATATATATATATATATATATATATATATATATATATATATATATATATATATATATATATATATATATATATATATATATAGATAGATATCTGTGGGTGTGTGCATATAACAGTGCTATGGATATATAATACCCCTTATGTTGAATCACTGTTGTGCATGATATGTTTGTAAAATCATTATAAAGTCCTGCACCTCAGATAGTGTAGAGGTTTATTATTGTTATTATTGTGCACTGGGTCCTGTGTTCCAGACTTGGAAATGATTAATCTTAAATGACCAGAAGGACTGATGCATTTGTAAATACATTACATTTTTCCACAGCTCAGATGGTGTAGTGCTACATTTTTGTGGTTGTAGTGCATAGCAAACTGGGTTCGAGACTTAGCAGAGCTGATTGTTTGGTTGCCAGGCAGAATAAGTGCTGATGGAGACAGAGTGATTAAGACACTTTTAAACAGTTGTAAGTGGGTTTGCACGGTTTTACATGGTGCTAAGCATTGGTAAGAGATGGTTAAACCCTCTTAGCTTCACTTAGCACCACTTACACCTGCGCTAATTTTTTTTAAAGAAAAAAAGGTTGATAAGAAAGTAGTAAAATGGGGGCAAGCAAAGGGTAAAATATTATGAAAAGCAGCTAAGGATGTGCAGGAAGGGTGCTGGAAAGAACCATAGCTCTACATTTCTTCAGCAGCAACAGCTGTGGATTAAATGTGTAGAATTTGGAATTTATAGCCTCACATGCCACAGGGAGGTGTGTTGGCAACAGACATTTGCAGAGTAATCTGTGGGTTGATTAATTAGTTTCACTGTACATGGGAGTGAAATGTAGACCTATGTAGGAGGTAATGTTTTTTATTGCGGGACAGATGACTTTTTTTTTAAGGTGAGAATGGGATGTTGGGGAAGGGCTGTAGGTATTTTTGAGAGGTAGGTTGGGTAAGATAGGTTGCATTTACAGACAGACAAAGACAAACAAGACAGCAGTCAGGGACATTATATAACACATGAGTGGGGTAATCACCTTTGATGGGGAGGGTGGTTGAGAATCCAAAGCCCATGAGCTCCCAAATGGATACAATGGGACTGAGGTCCCCACCCATGGGCAGTCACCACTGCTCCTTCACACCCCAAAGGTGGCTGTGCTGGGGTATATACAATAGGGGTGGCCTGCCCCTCAAGGTGCGCCAGGTGGCCCTCAATCTGGCACAGCTGCCCACCCAACTCTGCTCAGATGGTGCTGTGCACCAAGTGTCAGAACTGACTGCAGGTGATATGCTCCTGTTCACACCCGCTCCTGGGGGGACAGGCCCTGAAGGTGTTGCAGGACGAGTGGATGAGGAAGTCCCAGGTTGGGTCCCAGAAATGCTGGGGCCCGGTGCCATGACCAGATGAGGTGGGACAGCTGTATCCACCAGGATCTGCTTTCCCAACATAACTCTCAACTGTACAGATTTTCGCAGAATGTCCAGATTTATGCCTCATATATTTGGTCCATTTTTCATAGAATTGTGGTTTTCTGGCACATTAGTTGTAAATCATTAGAGACTGAAGTTAGAAAACAATGACAGATACTTGCATTTCAGAGTTCATACCCTTCAGAAAATTCATGCTAATGCAAAACCTGCTATTCTATCAACTTTCTAAGTTTGTAAGAGCAATATTTAAAAATCGTTCCTATTTTTGGGCCTTTGTCCCACTTTTATTCATGGCTTTGTCCAGATTTCTTGCTCTAAGAGGTTGAGAAGTATGCTTCCTGAATGTGTTATGGTGCTGAGGTTTAAAAAAAAAAAACATGTTAGTTAGTCATGAGCAACACATTTCAAGATTAGTTATAACAGCATGCATGGGTGTTCCAACTAACCCCATAAAACAGATTTGTAACAGTTGCATAGAAGAACAAACACATGCATAACTGGAACAACAGTATGCATCATAACAGCATGCCAGTAACATTGATGGTAACAGGCCACCAACAATGGTATTTGAACAAGGTATGTTAACATGCAACCAATCAAATATATGAACAATAATAGAACACAAGTTCTAACATTAGGTTTGGAGAACAACATACATGTAGTATATGAATAATAATTTTTGATGGAGATGAGGGGTGGGAGTGAGAGACAAAATGTCCATTAACAACTGTTTATGCTTCTATTTTCCACAACAGTACTGCTTAATACTCTATGGGTCTGCCCTTACTTTACATCTGCCTATGGCCCATAGCTTCTGTAGCACAAACATACCTATTAATCTTTCAGCCTGGAATGGTATGAGACAAACTGTGACAACTCTTGTTACATGACTAGAGGGGACTTGTACATGTCAGGGTTACATATCTGGCACAGGAGGGGTACCCTGAAATGCTGTTATGTGAGTGTGCTATTGGCATACTTCAACTGGTTTCCTATCTGTGTCCAGGGTTATTGGCAGCAGTGACCACTAGCCATGACAGCGTGACACTTGAGAAACATGTATCGGAAAAAAGTGCATGTTGTATGTACCTATCCTGCTGTCATTTGCTGGCATGTGGTGGGGAAGTTGAACAGTTCTACAGAACTTATTACTCTACCCTTCATACAGCTACTACCAACATTTCCTTACCTGTAAAATATGTGGAGAAAATATCTGTTAACACTACCTGACTGCTTTTACATTTATTCCTGATTCCTTGTGTGTAGATATGCACACATCTTAGTACCACTCCAGGGATTTGAACCACGTCTGGGTGTGCAAAATTAGCAACTAAGCTATTTCTGGTTTCTGCCTAATAGTTTCTTGGTTAGACAGTCTGAACTTGTAATCCTATGATGCATGCATGGCAGATGGTTATTGTACTGTGCATTATTCCTTTGGATTACTACATTCTGGAAAGCAAAGGTTAACACAAGGCAATTCAGGATGGAACACACTTTGAAACTTTACACATTACTATTAAGGGTTCAGAACTTAGTGCAGTATATATTTTGCATTTCAGTTATATCTTGTTTTACAGCTTTTCTTAACAGCTGGTTCACAGAACATTCTCAGTTAATGTATGCTGTCACAGCCATATGTGCTGTGAAAAACCTGTATACATTCTACATGTCTACAACATACCATAATAAACATGTCAGTTTTTTGAAGGGATCTTTATTACACATCAATATTAGTCAATCAAACTTTTTTATTTATTCAGTTCACACAGTAACAGTATACCTACTAGCAGTAATCAATGTACTCCTTATCTATTTGAACAATATACTGCAAAATAGATTTGTACTCACCAGCCTGTCAGTGCAGCCTCAGCAGTCTGTCACCATGGGCTTCTATGTTCATAGCCCTCTCTGTTGCAGCTGTAGGGGTGAAAAGTAAACATTATGCATACCTGTCTATCACATTCTCCAGCTAGTATTTGCTACAAACTACTTGATAGTGATACTTACTCATAACTGTAGCATTCTGTGCCTATGCATCTTGGATTCACTGGGCCAAGAGCACCCCCTTCCTCCATTGTAAGTCAGCATAGTGGTGCCTTACCTGCTTACCAGTCTGGGTGATGCCAATAACACTGGTGAGATCATGTGTGAGATGGTCCAAGGCCTCCACTTTGTATTGTGAGCCCTGGTACTGGCCCTGCAGCAGTCTCTCCTCATTGTTTTCAACAAGTAGTCCAGCCATGACCTGGACTTCCAAATCCTCCAACGTTGTACCCAAAAGTGCACTCCTTCACGAACACCAGCCATAGTACCTGCACAGCAGAACTATAACAGATTATTGCTCTATTCCCACCTGTGCCATTTAAATAAGGCAATATTCCTACCCTTTGTCACCATTGGATCATTTTGTGCATGTTAAGCACCACTAAGTAGTGTGAAAATCTGCTAAGCTGAGTTGAACAAAGCCTAAAGGGGGTGATTGCTGATCACTGCTTAACAGTGTGCAAATCCACTTAACTGATCTAACTACTGCTATACCATTCATGTCTAAGTGATGCATAAACCCAGTAAGCATAGCTGAGCATTGCTAACCATTGCTCACTTTTCATTTTTAGTAAATATCAGAATAATGACTTCATTTGGTCAGTGTATATAATTGACTTTGCATGACATCCCTATATGTGCTTTCATTACATTAGCAAGGGGTGTGACTATACTATATGGGACACCTATATATACATGGGTGGTGTCACATGTTATATGCACTCCCACTTTCATTTTACACCAGCTACACTACCCTGGTTGACAAAAACAGTTACTATATAATTTAGTTTGGAAAAAAATATTTTAACACTGCTTTCCCTTATGCAAATAACTTGACTGTCTTGGTACTCGAACCATGAACACATGCATGTAAAGCTGGGTCTCTAGCCACTACACTATCGTAGTTTGGGAATTTCAGCGATATATTTTTATTTATCTCCTATGGGATGTTTAAGCAATGCTAAGTGGGCAGCCATACCATGCACACCCGCTCAGCTATGCTTAAACATTCCTTAGTATGGAAAAAATATATATTATTATTATTATATTATTATTATATCATATAGTAAGTATTGTGGTTTTCTGACAAGTCATTGAGGACTGCAGTCAGGAAATAATGCCATATATTTGACTTTCAGACTTCTATCCTTCAGAAATCTATGCTAATGCATAATCTGTTTTCTATCAACTTTCTAAGTTTGTAAAACCAATATTTATGAAGCATCCCTATTTTTAGATAAGGCTTTGTCCCCCCATTATTTGTGCCTTTGTCAATATTTCCTGCTTTAACAGGTTTCAAGGTGTCATACGGTGCTTTTACAATGACAGGGGGTATGTACAAGAACCTGCCACACACCCTCTGCATTGCTTTCCTGCCCCCCCTATGTATTTCAGTGTTCATGTACACTGAAATACTCATTTATTTCATTTTAGTGTCCTTGGACACTGAAATACTGGCATAATATTAGAGACATTCTGTAATATTATGCCACATCACTTTTAGATAGTACTGTACGGCACTTTCTGAGTGCAAAGGGCATGCTAACTGTGTGAGCAGTGCTATAACAACCCCCCCTGCATTCATTCACTGTTCATGTCCATACAGCCCTTATCAGTAGTGCACATTCTTGAATATGCAAGGTGCACTGCTGTTAGAGCTCTGCAGACATGGACATGGTTCACTCTGTGCAGGAATAGCACTATTCCTGCATGGAGTTTATTGAATCCCAGGGTTTATCTATTAATTATATAAATATATTCTTTTAACATAGTACAATAAAATTGTCTTAAACTATTGCATTATGTTATACATCTTGATAATGTATATTATCTGTTTATAGTGTTTGTTAAAGTAAAACACTTTCATCAGGGTATAAGACTTCCTCAGAATCCTCATTCTACTTCTGAGGAAGTCTTATACCTTCATGAAAAGTGCTTCAGTTTTAGTATTAAAAGCTTGGTTTTGTACTGGATCATGTCTGCTGTGTATTCCTGCATTTACCATTCATCTTTGGACTTTTTTGGTTTTGCTTGTTTTTTTCATTAGTTTGTTAAAGTAAAACACTAATATTTCTAAAATCCATTCCCTCATATGCTGAAGACAAAGATAAAGTTATTACAGTTAGACATTATCATATTTAAATTTAAAACATCCTATATATCAAATGAAATTAAAGTGATGACCTAATAAAAATTATGAAGATGAATATATCAAACCTGTTCAAATTAACTCAGTATTTAAGCTGATGCAACAGGAAGTAAATAGGAGTGAACAAAGCAATATGTTCGCATAACTCATTATGCTAGTTTGTGTTCCATTCTACAAGTCTTCTCTTTACCCATGATATGCTTGTGATATCAGCTTCACAATGAGGAATTTACTTCTGCCTGTTCATAAGAAGAAATTAGGAACCTATCCAAGCAAAGGATCTCAATGGGAAGAAATATAAATGGTAAACACAATAAGGTGTTCTATGACAATGAAAAGAATGCAATTTAGTATGTTTCAACAAAACACTTTCTGTTAACACAAGAAAATTTAGGTAATATAAATTACTTAATAAAAAGATGTAAAATGTGTTTTTTTATAATAAATTTGAACTTGCTATCTTATCTAAACATGTTATATTTAAGGCCTATACACAGAGACTGTAAGCCCTTCAGCACATTGTAGGAGAATTAATATTGCAGTGACTGCTGCCTCACATTATACATATGAACATAATATTTCTTAATGTTCTAAGTGAAGATATTCCCTTGAATGATCATACTTTTAACAATAGAATTACTTACATTACTTAATTCAAAAAGCAGATCAGGTTCAATCTCCTCTGAATCTGGTCATTACCATTTGAAGTAAGAACCATTAATGCTAAAATATTCTTATATATCATTGGTCTATACCTGGGCTCACAGGTCACCTCATTCCAGATAAACAACAACTGTATTTAATAATATTTGATGGCAGTGGTTGTTACACAAGCAATAACACTTGACAGGGTGTGTGTTAATGTGTAGTTAATGCCCCCTCAGGGGTGTTGTTATGAGGCCTGATGCAGCAGCCCCCCAGATTATATTGAGCTTTGCACAGCATTCTTGACAAAGAAGTTGTGAATTATTTTGGTCTGTCCTAGTAAAAGGTGTGACTTTGCCAAATTGTTGTAGATTGTAGTCCCTAAATAAGGATAAGCATGTGAGTTTCAGACTTTGCATCATTCAGAAAATGCTTGCTAATTCAAAAAGATTTAAAATCTGCTCCTGATTTTTGAGCTAAGACGGAAGGCAACAGGGGGAGTGCAACGGGATGCAGTGTATAGTTCTCACAACAGTGATATGAAATACATTTCTTGGTTGGTGTTTAGGTAGTTTATGCATTCATCTTATCACAAGAAAACATCTGGATTTACACATTTATACTAGGTTCTGTAATCACGTGTGTGTGTGTGTGTGTGTGTGTGTGTGTGTGTGTGTGTGTGTGTGTGTGTGTGTGTGTGTGTGTGTGTGTGTGAGTGTGTGTGCTTCCTGCATCTCAGTGTAATTATGGTGTAAAGGAAGGAATCACTTATAGTCAGCAGCAGCCTCATCATATGAGCCATGTTCTTTGGGTGCAATCCTTGGTTTCCTTGTGTTGTTATTGAATGCTGATAGTATCTTTGTTTGGCTATGAATAAACTTGACACCATGCAGTGTATGAGTTTAATGTTAAATTATTAATTTAACTATGAATGCATTTTAATTCAAGTTTTTTATACGCACTTGGATGTGAAATGTGCTATTTTGAGCTACAGCAGTTTGTTTGTTAGTGCAAATGACTAAGGCCATCAGTTAATGAACTGCTTCCTGTAGTGTGCTGTTTAATTCCCACACCCTTCATTTCTTGTGTTTGTCTAAGTCTCTTCACCAGACAGTGATCCTAGGCAGCCCCTGAAAAGAGCTATCCTAAGCTGTTAGCAAATGTATTATTCAGTTGTCTTTTGAACTGATGCACCATTCAGATAGACATTAATTTGTGGTACACTGTTTTATATTTGACTATGAAAGCTCACAAATCTGCTGCAGTGTAATGGAAAGCCAGATGTATTTTCATGTATGTCTTGAAGAGAAGTTTACTGAAGTTTTATGCTCTCTGCTTTCAATGTTAGACTATTTCCTTATGTTTGTCAAATGGTTGTCAGCGTATTTGCTTTGAAGAGCTTAAATTAAATCCAGATCTCTGTAATCATTGTAAAAGTAAAAATGAAAATAGCATGCATACTGACAGGTTTGTTAAATGCTTTGTTTTGCCTGATACGTATACATTGTCTTTTCCATCTTTTAAAGAGGAGTCCAGGATTACCATCTAGTTAAGTGACTTGCTCTAAGCCACAGAGCAGGTAAATGGAGGCAGAAAGATAGTCAATCTTGTTTTCCAAATGAGGAGTTGTATTTATTTTGGTATTTAGTTAAGTTTATTAACTGTAGTAAAGCTCTGATTTGTAAACATACAAATGAAAATTCAGTTTATGTATGACTGCATATCTTGCTTCAGTCAAAAATTTGACAGAGATTGCTGAACAAAATGAAGGAAGGGACAAAGCAAATGAAATGTGGCACCATAGAAAATAATCATCTTTGACAGGCTTGACAAAAGTACCAACTAAGAAAATTTTCATCTGGAAATTATGTCTAAGTTGAAGTACAGCTAGGAACCTTAACAGATTCCCAGGATAGTGATAGCTGTTTGGGGCCTGTATATTATATTGTGGCCACTACCCTGATTCATACATGAGAAATCATACTCAGAACATTAACAACTTTATTCACAGAGACTGTACCAGCTTTTGAATTTGATTCACTGAGAAGCATATGTGTTGTCACATGTTTGTTACCAGACAGACATCAGGAAAACTGTTCTAATCATTACTGAGGAATCTGCCCTCCATAGTTCTTCCTTAGTCTTTCTGTGTCCTATCTCTTGAGATCCCCTTTGTGACTTCCTTTTATATGATTGTCTGGACACCATCAATGTATATTTGCTGTCCCTTTTCATATCTAGGCAGTGTGTTCAGAAATGTCAGTCTCTTTTCACATGCTGCATCATCTAGCCTCTATTTTAATTTGTTGAATTTGAAACCATACAATTCATCCACACCCCCTTTTTCTCATTTTTCCACATGGTTCAGGGTGTCACTCCAACAGTGGCAATGATCCTGAACCAAGGTTTACACTGCCAGATGGCTAGCCCTACCTCAATTTTTCTTCCATACCACTCACACACATGCATATTCATGCTACATCCAATTTAGAGGGTCCAATATCCTAATAATATCCATATTTGGATAGGTCATTTTAAAGCCATACTACAAAGTCTGGGTAAGGCCTTATCAGTGCACTGCATGCTAGATGAATAATGAGTTGCTAATTGCTAACCAGTGTCTGCATATTGTGATAGAGGCTTGCACATTTTGTTTGCCCTCATCCTTATGCATTGAGAACAGCAGGTCCTTCTCTGAGTAATCGCAGTCCACGTGATTTTTCTTTATCATCTTCTTCAATTCATTTAAGTGTCATCATTACCATCTGTATCATGAAAATGTGATTCTGCATTAGGTAGTCATTAACAATATGGATAAACTAACGGTTTTGAAAATGAATTTATTAATCCATTTCTCTGATCATTCCAATAACCAGAACATATTCACAAACATCTCATCTTCTCTATCTGTTAGTATCATCCTCCACATTCACTATGAATGCAAGCTCACTTTCCATTCTATTACACTAAGCTTCTGTGACATTAGATAAGAATAGTGTGTAAACGACTGCCAGACTATACTTTCAGCTGTCTTTAGTGCACTAATTTATAGAGACTTGTGCCTTGCCAGCCCCTCCCCTCAAAGAGGAGAGGATAACCTTTATTTGCTGCACTAGCCAGAGTTTTTCTGTATTCTAGGATGTAGTGAGCTTGAGAATTCCCTACCTCTGAATCAGTGCAACAACCCTAAATGATAGGAGTTTTGTCTTCTGAAATACTTTGCATAAAACTAAGGATTCACTCTGTACATTTATTTGATAAACATCATACAATTAATGTATTGGGGTCTTGCTTCCAAGATAGAGGAATGTAAAATAAAAATGGGTGTGAGGTACAGGCAGTTAAAAAAATGTATTATCTCCTCAGGCTTAGAGATACAGGCAGGTATACCTGCATCCTGTCTGACTCCAATGTGTATGGTCTCAGCCTACTACTAAATTAAATTATTGAATTAGTGCATTGCATAGTGCACGCACACGTGTGTGTGTCTGTGTCTGTGTGCTTCTGTGTCGGTGCATTTGTATTATACATGCATGTCCTTCCATATGTGTGTGTGTGTGTGTGTGTGTGTGTGTGTGTGTGTGTGTGTCTGCGTGTGTGTGCATGTGTTTGTGCGTGTGCGTGTGTGTGTGTGTGTGTGTGTGTGTGTGTGTGTGTGTGTGTGTGTGTGTGTGTGTGTGTGCGTGTGTGTCTGTGCATGTGCGTTTATCTGTCTGCAGGCACACTAAAGGCAGTCCGAAACCAGGGTGAGGATTTAATAAACTCTGTGTAAGAATAGTGGAAAGCCTACACAGAGTGTACTGTGGTCATGTCTGCAGCTCCCCTTTGGCAGCACGTCTTGTATGTTAATGAAGGCATACAACTGACAGAGAGCCATGCAACATGGTTACAGATTCAGTATAGGGGGTGTGTTACAGTGTCCGTAGATGAGTAACACACCCCCTGCACTGTTAAAGTGCAGGATGGCACTGAAATATAACAGTAAAATATTTTTTTTTTTTTTTTTTTTTTTTTGTGTTTACACAGTACAGTGCAACACTTACCAATGGACATGTGCCACACATCTAAAAATAGAAACCAGATACTTTTAATGTTAACATCAAAGGTCATGTATAAGCATAGCTGAACATGTTTGCATGGCATGGCATGATGCTCAGCAGTGCGTAAACATAGCTGAGAGCTATATAGAAATGTATAGCCAGAGTCATCATATCCATGCAGCTGAATGGTTAGAGTAATGGCCCTGTGTGCAGTAGGTGCACAGCTCAGATACACAGACAGGCCACTCAACTTTTACATCTGATAGCAGCATTTTATAAATTAATTTTTTATTTTGTTAATATATGTCATGACATATGTTAACTAGGTTAGTCCAACTGGGCCAGAAGCCCATTATCAGTAGAGACCCGAGGAGAAAAAATCCAGTTACACACAGGTCCACAATACCTAAAATACACATGCCAAGATGAAAAAATTAAAATACAGATGGTCAGGAAATATACAATTGCAATACATGCATATAACAATAAGTAGTAGTAGTAATGAACAAATAATTTAATTTTATTTTTATTTTTTCTAATGTGATTTGCCCTTAGCTAAGCTGTGCTAAGCAATGCTAAGCCAAGCTATGCAGGACTTAAACAGGACCTGTTTAAGCAGTATCTGCTAAGCAATGCCTATTTAAGTAGTCCTCGGCTCAGCTAAACTGGTTTGCGCACCTCTAAGCATTGCTAAACATTGCCAGTGCAAGCACTGCTCGGCAAAGCTCAGCAGGTTTGTGTGGTGCTAAGTGCAGTGCCACATTTTTAAAAATAGTGCAATGGCAGTAAAGAGTGGGAAAACAGCCTTATTTAAGCTGAACAGGTGGGAATACAGCCAGAACCTGTTGGAGTTTGATCCGTACAGGAACTATGGCAGGGGCTGGAGAGGGTGCATGCTTTCTGTTCAGTGGTGGGGCATTTTGGAGTTGAACTCCTCATAATAGACCATAGCATCCTGCTGCTGCAAGGCTAGTACCAGGGATCAGAATATAAATTGGAAGCATGGGACCGGCTGGCATGTGACCTCACCAGTGTAACTGGTATCCCCCTCACAGGTGTGTCACCATTATGATGACCTGAAGCATAGGAAGGGGGATCTTCTGGACACCTGGGTCTGGGAAGCTCAGGCTGGTAATGCCCCACAAGTTTGTAAGCATTGTAAGCCTTGTTTTACCAAATTCTAGTATGAATATGCGATAGACAAGTATGCATAATGGTGTTATTCTCTCACCACAGCTGCAGAGGAGAGAACTCGCAACCTGGAGACCCATGCAGGGTGCCTGGTCAGGTTACGCCGAGAGTGTGGTGAGAACAAATATTTATTTTTTATTTTACATTTGTTGACCTGGAAAGTCTGACTAGGCTCCACAGAGACTGTTTTCAGTGGAGGCCTGGGGAGAAATGCTCCAGATGCATGTCTTTAGAATGTGGGAAGAAACCAGAGCACCCAGAGGAAACCCACACAAGTGCAGGGAGAACATGCAAACACCGGAGAACCTCTTGCTGTGAGGTGACAACATTAACCACTGCACCACTGCACTGCCCATCCTGCAATATATTGTAATATAACTAAGAAAGAGCAGAGTAGTAACTGCCAGTAGGTATATTATGTTTTGAGTGTACTGCAATGAATGTGGTCAGAGACCTGGACTGATATAAGTGAGTAATGCCAGGTACAGTTCAATACAGTTGAAAGCATGAAGCCTGCTAATGTTCAGGAAAGAAAGTTACTACTACATTAATAATATTAAGGAATAAAATGTTTATACTGTATTAATAATAAAGCTCTGGTAATAAAGTACAACTGCATTCATAATATGAAGGAAATAAATCAACTTCATTCATAATTTTCAGGAAATAAAGTACAACTGCATTCAGAATTGTTAAGGAAATAAAGGTTGTACTGCATACATTGTGAAATAGCTGGCTTTCAATGCCTGCATTATTTAAAGTGTTCATTAATAAAGACTGCTAGATTTATACCAATCACACTGTTTTATGTCACCCTTTATAAAGTTGCATTGTGCCAAATGTGTGTGTAGTCAAGAAATTGAATATTACAAGTGCTCTGAAGTAAACACGGGAATAATACCATGAAGTGACTGAAGGTTAACCAATAAAGAATTGTTTTGCCAAAGTGTACATGTGGAGCTGTACTACAAGATATAATGCATTATGATATTTATTTTGCACTAAGATCTGAACCAAGAATAGTAATGGCTAAGGTATTATAGTGTGTTTCTTTCAGGGTTGCCTTGTGTTAATCATTGCATTTCAGCTATATGCATTCCTGAACTTAGGTACACTGCTGCAGGCAAGTATTTTATTTTATTTATTTTACATTTGTTGACTGGGCTAGTCTAATTGGATATATGTTCATTTTCAGTGGAGGCCTGTTGAGAAAACCTCCAAGACAATACAGAGAAATAATATTTAAGGTTACAATAAAGTTAACATTGAAGAATACTAAAATACGTTTTACAACACTTTGGTTAAAACTATTTACAAAATATAGAACACGATATTCACATAAAGTCTATCATAACAGTTTCCTGGTTAACAGTTCTGCTTACAAAGATTTAACTGTGCAGATTATTGTTGAATCATCTATCATAGCAGTTTTCAGATTAACAGTTCTGCTTACATATGCAATAAAGAACATAAACTCCATTAGGAAGAGTAGAGGGAATAGCAGAGGTTGTAGGTTAGTCAGGGTTACTGCAAGGACTGCAGGGATAGTGCACGTATGAAGCTGTAATAGCTGTAGACTGCATATATACCATCTGGAACTGTATATGGGTCAGGTAGGCAACCCATCACTCTGATATGGTCTGTACACATCACACATATTCCCATCCACTAGGGGTTAAATGTGTACACCTGCATTCCAAGTATTAATACACAGTTCACCTTCTATCTCTGTCATGCATGAATCTCATGCATATGTGCTCATGTTTCACTGCAGTCTTCTATGACACTCTACCTATATTACCAGGTCACACTTGTTACCAGGTGAGCTCTAGTAATATATTAGTCAATCAGTATTCAGCAATGGCTTAGGAGCTCAGTGTGATAAACATCAGGTATAATATGCATTTTGTCACACACAAACCGGGGTTTGAATCCAGGGACAAGTGCTACTAAATATTAACAGAAACTGTTATGTGTTGTTAACAGATGTTCTCCCCATGGGAATTACAGGTAAATAAATGGCTGTAGTATCTGTTCAAATGGGTTACTAATTTGTTTGTTCAGAAGTACCATATTGTTAACACCAATTATTAGCAAGGTGAAAGGATTGCAGTAAATAAAAAGTCAACAAGTTAAAAGTTATTAAAACAAATAAAACTGTTTAATGTTGGTATGGCTGTATGCCTGGTGTGTCTGTGAATGTCTGATGATAGTCTAACCCCATGCCTGCTAAGGACAGCATGATAAGCATAAACTCTCTGCACTGTGCACGATACATGTCTCTCAACTTACACTGTCATGGACTCTGATCACTGTTGCCAAATCCATGGGTCACAGATTTAACAGTTACTTGATTTATCTCAATAGCACAGTCATACTACATCAGGCAACAATACTCCTTGGTAGTCACATAAGTTCCCCTGACATGTAATAGTCACTGTAGTTGTGTACCTTTAGATGTTACAGCTTGGACCATACTGTCCCATGCAGATAGCTTGACAGGTATGTAGGTGCTACAGAAAGCTATAGGGAACTTGTATACATAAAGTAAGGGCAGACCTGTAGAGTATAGAAGAGTTCTATTGCAAACAATATAGCCTATACTGGTAGTAATAGCATGATTTTCTCTCTCCCCCCACCCCTTAATTGCATCATAATTTATTATACTTATACATCGGGTATGGTTTCTATTTCACATATGTTGTTCACAAAACATTATGATGGGCCTTGTGCTTTATTATTGCTATGTATTACAATGGTTGCATACTAACATACCTTGTTAAATGACCTATGTTTTGGCCTTATGCCATAACTGTTACTGGCATGATGTTACAATACTGACTGCCATCCCAATTATTTTTGTGTTCTATATGCTATGGAATGTTATGTTACTGGGTTATGTGATTTGTTCTGCATGCTGTTAAAATGAACCACATGTTCTCTTCATTATTAACCTATACACTTCAAAAAACCTCAACACCATAGCTCGACTGGGTAGGCCAGTCCCCGTGGATCCGTCTACCCTACTTCAACCAACCATGGCACTGGGTCCCATCATTTCTGGGACCCAACCTGGAGCTGCCCCCTCCACTGGTCCTGCACCACTTACGGGTGGAACCACCTCAGGGGATGTGGCCTGTCCCCCACCCAGAAGCGGGCGCGGAGAGGGAGTGGTCACCCAGCATCATCTACCAGGGATTGTGTGCAGGATTGTCCAGCATGATTTGGACAATTGACTGGGCCAGATTGAGGGCAGATTGGCCAACCTGGAAGGGCAGACTGGCCCCAGTACCCAGCACCCAGCACAGTCACCTTCAGGGCCATGAAGGAGCAGTGGTGACTGCCCATGGGTGGGGAAATCAGTCCCACTGCTACCATCTGGGGGCACTTGGCTCTCCAATTCGACATCCTTTCCATCCAAGGTGTTTACCCCCATGTGTCATACACCTCCTCTAGCTACTGTCTTGTCTGTCTTGATTTGCTACATTTCCTACCCAACTTACCACCCCACATGTACCTATATCCCTTCCTCAACATTCCACTCTCTCCTTAAAAAAAATGGGCATCTGTCCCACAAATACTATCAACCAATACATAGCTCTCCATTTCACCCTCATGTGCACTGGCCACAATCAATCATTACAGCAATTAATCAACACAGTTATGTCACACACACCCCTCTCTCAGGGTTGTTAGGCTCCAAATTCCAAATTGTCCACAATCTGCACAGCTGTTGCAGTAGAAGAAATGGAGAGCTGTGGCCTTTCCTACTCATCCCTACCTGTTTCTTATATTCTTTTACCCCCTGCTTGCCCCCATTTCACCACTTTCCTATCTCCCCTTTTTTCTTTACTTTTTTTGGAAAATAGCATGGGTTTAAGCACTGCGTCGTATTGTGCAAACCTGCTTTAATCACCTTCTGTCTTTCTTACACTTCCAAAAAATGATCACCCCTGCTAAGTCTTGAACCCAGGAACACTGCTAACTATAGTACTGTGCATTAGTCCACTAGGCCACTCAGCTCTGAAGACTAACAGCTATTTCCATAAACTTAACCTGAGTATCAGTGTTGCACTTCATCCCTACCAAGGCTCAAGCCCACGACGCTGTTAATTTCCACACAGTGCATTAGCCCACTAGGCCATTCAGCCTTGAAAGGTAATAGGTGTTTCTATAAACTGACCTGATGTCAATGTTACACTTTATAAAATCTTGATCCCGGGACTCTGTTAACTTCAGCACAGTGCATTAGCCCACAAGGCCACTCAGCTGTAAAAAATAGCAGGCATTTCCATAAACATAACGTGATTGCCAGTAATGCACACCAACAAATATATCACCGCTGGCTAGTCTCAAACTAAGGACCTTATCAGCTACAGTGCAGTGCATTAGCCCACTAGGCTATGCAGCCCTGAAGGTAAACAGGTGTTTCCATAAACATATTCTTATTGCCAGTGACATACTGCTCATATATATAATGGGAAAAAGAACAGTGTACTTGGGACTGTGATAGAGACACCGAACCAGTACCCAACCAAATAAATGTTGATGGATGTATGTGAGGCCTAGGATATCCAGTAGAGTTGACAACTGCACAGACTATTGTGGATTGTCCACAGTTGTGCCACTTATGTTTGTCATGGTTGTCACAAAACCTATGCTGTGTGCTGAAGTACTGGCAAGTCAGCACACATTGAGATTAGAAAATCATGACAGACAGATCAATGTGTTACACATCATACCCATCTGATCACACATGTTCATGCCAATCCTGTGTAACAGACTGTATGCATGCACATATGTCTTGCAAATACACCTGCTATAGTATTGACTCAGTAGCTCAATCTCTTACATTCCCAGCATGCTTAACATTTTTCCACCCACAGTCCTAGCTTCCATTCCAGTGTGCTGCATGTCAAGTACATGCTTGTCAAAACAATTAAATGACAGAGACATGCAATTTTAAGCAGAACTGGTTGCTGCTGTTGAAGTCACTGCCACCCATATTATCACATCAAAGGCAGGCCTGTAGGTTGGGACACACTTCACAAATAGGTAAAGGTGTTCTAAATATCACCTACCACTCTCTGGATGGCACTATTACATACCATATGTACCAGAGGCACATGCCTCACCTGGACCGTTGTGGCTACCCTAACCTTAGCTATGCAGTGACAACATAGCTGACACTGCTCCCTCATTTACATATACAGCTTGCTATCCCCCAATGTGTTCACAATCCCCACTAAGACTCCTGGGCAGAATGCAGCAGGTGCAACATATGCATCAGTATGTTCAGCTATTTGCTACAGACCTACCACACCTCCCAAAAACCTAGAATAGGGAATCCACACAACACCCATACATAAAGGAGTGAGGGGGATTGTCCAGAGACAGGGATGTGTCAAAGTCTTCTCCTACAAACATACACAGTTGACAGACCAGCGGCTACCACAGCAGCATGCATATTCTGATGTAAATAATATATGACACTCACATCTGTCTGTCTCCTTATTGATTTCAACCCACATTGTTAAACAGTAAACTGCCACATAATCAGAAAGTATTTTCACAATGGCCAAACATAGCATGCAAAACTGTGGACATACCACATAAATCCAAACAGTGGACAGTATTTCTACCTACTCTCTGTGATGCAGTAGGCTCCACACCTCGATAATATCCTTCTCACAGGCCAGGAAAAGGGCCAAGGCCTACATGAAGGCCTTAAATACAACACTGTGCTGCCATGCCATTTGCTAATGAAAATGCAACCCAGTTGTTCTGGATGCAGTTAGCAAGTCTGAGCCACAGATTGGTGCAAGGCAATCACCTGTTCATGAACATTAACTACAAAAGGCAAGCTGCTGCCTATGGTACACAGGTCTGTGACTTTCTCTATGAATAAAGACTGCACTATCCTAGCATTAAACCACAGGATTTCTGCACATAAAGGAGTATAGCACCATACCAGGTATGAAATAGAATTCCTCATGTAATGGGATGCAGATGGGTGGATGCAGTCATGTGAAATAGGGATTACAACAATAGGTTGGTAGTATTTATCTTGGAATGGCATGTTGCTGTTAGTCAGCTGTCCAGCACCTACAGGCTTCCCTTTTGGCTCTGTCTACTGTGACATAGATTACAGCCATGGCCCCTGAGTCCCCCCAGCAATGATCAGCTCATGTACAAATGCTACTGGGTTGTGTATTGCACAATAGTGACAGTATGTATTGGTGGATACAGCTGCCATATCACATGATGTGCTGTTAGTCTGCTCCTCTCAGTCTGTGAATGTCACACAGGCATAGTGCAAACATTGTCCAGGTGTCCTTGACTGTTCCTATCTTACTCTGGCTAGGTCACTGTGTACTCAACACCTATATCTCATCATCTGACAGCTATGGCTAGCATAGCTGCTGACCCCATACAGCAGGAGAGCAAGTTATAGCCAGTAGTAGTGGGGGGACACAGGCTCCATCTCAGCAACAGAGTGTACATATTGAGCATGCAACGTAAGGAAATGAATACAGCACCATAACATTTTTTTGAGGTGTCTGGGGTGTAACAGCCAGATTCCGCACATTCTGGAAACAACCATTACATATTGTCCCACTGTCTTCCAGACATCCGCATTTGTCTGGCAGTGGCTCCACATATATCAGGCACATGTACACATTCTGCAAACATCTGTGTACTGCAGATGTTGGACACCTACAGAGAGTATACCCTACAGCACATTTGCAGTGCTGTCTGTAATTGTGTCGTACAGATGTTGCTGGACTATCACCATATACTTGTAGTACCACTCACCTATTTGCTGGATGGTGGCTGTATGATGTGGTACTGGAATGTCGCCCATAGTGGACACATCACAGTAGATGGCAGTGATGGGTGTGGACACATAATAACACAGTCCATTACAGCACACAGGGCCATAAGTGCTACACCTAGGATCACACAAGGGTACTAGGCTATTGGCCCTGAGGCCCTCATATACCTAGCCCAGAATTTAGCCCATATGTATGCAGTTAAGCAATTCCCAAGTCCAACAGGGACACAGGTGGTATCCCAAGGGTGTATGTGCTATTAACCATCCAGTTATCCAGGTTTTCATTGAAAAGGTGTAAATAGGTACTCTGCCTGATGTGGACAGGGTGTGTATTCCACAGCTGGGTGAGTGTGTGGGGCACACATTTGACCCACCAACAAGTCCTGCTGATGTCACAGACCAGGTTGGGGGCATATATGTGGGTTAATAGAGTGGAGCTTGACTAACAGTTGTGCAGCAGTCCCATCAAGGGTGGCCTTATTATGGGGGACTACAAAGATGTTATGAACCCTATGTCTCTGGATGACACTTACATATGAGGTGGGCCATGTAGACATCTTTCCTTACAATGGAAGCAACATGCTAGTCAAATGTCATGTCACCATCAACCTGTGTGCACAAATCACACTCAACTGATTGTGTGCTTAGGATGTTGTTAGTACTGTGATAGTATGTGGGGACATCACTCTCCCCAAAGGGGATAATGCTGCATTTCATGATATGCAACCTGAGGCCATGTTACTGGCACCAGTCATGTGTCTGCGTGAGACCCTCTTGGAGGAGGTCCACATCACTGGGGAATTTTGTAACAGCACCCAGCATGCAGTCTTCTGCAATCATTGTTGGCCATAGCCCACTGGTTGTACCCTGCACCTTAGAAGGGTAAATCACATATTACAGTGGCCCAAACACAGAACACTGGGTTACTCCACTAGTTATGGGTCTACTGCTTGAGGCAGCTTCACCTATGTGGACTAGGTAGGTTCTGTCAGTGCACCAGTGTGCTACCCATCTGGTAAAATATGGCCTGATGCCTAGTTGGGACTGTATATCTATTATGGGCATGTAGAGAATACTGACAAAGTCTTTGGCCAGGTCAAGGTAGGCAGTGTGCACTGTCTTCCCCTTATCCATTGCTTTTCTGACTGTGTGAAAGAGGTCAACCAAATGTAACAGACATGACCCCCCCTTGACAAAGCCTAACTGTATCTGATCGAGTATGTGGAGGTCACCAATGTCCATGTTAAAGAGGTTCATTATAAACTGTTCCATAGCCTTGCAGATCAGCCTACTTAGGCTGATGGGTCTATAATATGCAGGATTGGTGGATGGGACGTCAAAGGGGTGACAGTGGATGTCCTCCACTTGGCTGGGACAAAGGCAGTAATCAGGCTTTGGTTGAATACAGTGCCTTCTGGTGCTGCAAGGTCATGCTTAGGGTCATGTAGGATAAATCCTGTGATGTGAGTGGCTCCCATGGCAGCTGTATAACATGACTTTGAGATGGAAGCAATGACCTGTTACCTACATATAAGGAAAAGGGGGCAGGTACTAGGGATGTCCTGATGTACTGTTTGGGAGGATAGAGGTGAAAATTACACTGACTCTGTCAGGCATCAAGTATGCTACACCTACAGCCTTTGTATATCTGGTTTCCATGACCATCATTATTGAGCAGATCTGAGTGCTTCCTTTGATGTTGCAGAGATAAGAGATTATTATATGATTGTCTGTAGTGGATGTTGCCAATGTGGGCTTCGGGTTTGATTTGCAGGATTTCAGTCGTGCTCTTATTTGCTTGTGCAGGCTAAAGAGACATTGCTTCAAATTGGTCATCTGCTCCTTCTTTGTCATAGATAGCAATATGTCATCCCTGTTATACACACTACGTATTGCAGATGTCCACCAGACAGGTGTACATATCCTTGCAGAGGATGATGTAGTCCTACTGGGTATACATGATTCCATGCATCTATACAAATGCACATATAGCACTTTTGTGTATTTTTGGATATTGGTGCCAATTCCTATAGAGGGGTTGAGGGCTATGAAGCTGCTTATACTATCCCTCTGGAGGCTGTATTCAACTTTAGAGTTATTAGTACGTCTGACCCTAGCTAGATATGTATTGTGGCAAATGATGACTGCAAATGTGAATGAATCATGGTTGGTTTCACCATAGAGGATGATACTGTAGGGATGCTGCAGCAGTTACCCATTTAGTTTAATATCAAGTCCAGCAGACCTTCACCTCTTGTGGGGGTAGCACCTAGCTGCTCCAAGGTGTTTGCATTTCCAGTGTGTATGGATCTCTGGGCATTTGTGTGCTGGCATGAGTACATCCTCCAATGTATGTCGGGGTAGTGAAAGTCACCCAGGATCAGGGTACAGACTCGAATCCTGATAGAGTTGATCAGGTCCAAATAGGCAGAATGGGCTTTATGGTCACATGCGGGAGCTGGTAGCTACCTATGCTTTGAATAGGTGTCTTTGCAACGGTTAACTGCTCCTGCAGTGTCCCCTGTGCACCTTACTGTTTGAACAGCCTGAAGGTGTGTATGTCTTTCATATATATATATATATATATATATATATAGTGAAACCCCATGTCCAATGGCTTTACTGCCCACACCTTGGGGTAGGACCACATGATTGGATGGTTGACCATGTAAGGCTGGGTGTTCTCTGCAGCTTTCACCATGTGCCTGTGACTCCACAGATGTCAGCATTTCCCAGGGTTAAGACTGCTTGAAATGAGCGTATATTCATGTTGAGACCCCTAGCATTTAGTAGCATGGTCTTCAGTCTGCGATGTGCTGACAGTTGTATGTTGATGTGCTAACCTCACCACCTTTCCTAATAAATGCACTATGGGCATTGCCAAATGCCTGAAGGCCAGTTGAGACAGATGGAGGCCTTCTCTGGCAAAGCATCCTGGTCTGTTGATCATATCATCCCAGGATGTCAGGTACTGGATCCATCTGGAATGGCACCAGAAACAAAGCCAACTGATAATGTCAATCATTTCCTGATTGTATTGTGGCATCATTATAGGTGACAAAAGAATGCTGTATAAGACTAGGGAAATACCTGCCTGGGACACATAATCAGTGTGTTCAATCATGTTTCACTGCATATAGTCTAGAGAGGTAAGTCTCAGGTCAGGCACACTAGCATGAACTATGATAGATTTATAACAGTACCTGTTGTTGAGAAATAGCAGTGCGTATGTGATATGGCAGATTCTGGCACCTGACAGACAAGTAACTGTGCCCTTCTCTACCTGTAGCCTGGTGAGAGGCACATTTGTGTGCTGCACAATAGAATCTCCTATGACTAATATGTTTGATTAATGATGATACCTTTGCGGGTGTGGGACACAGGTGTGTGGCCATGTGTGTTATGTGCTGTGGAGGGCTGTAGAGATTAGCTGTGTCTGTGGATGTGTATGTTGAAGACCTCTGCATCTGTGGGTGTGTGTGCTGTGTAGATGCAGGTGGTGTGTGAGGTGTACTGATTGTGTTGACAACCTGTTCGGTGCCAGATATGTGGACTTGAGAGGGAGAGACCATGGACTGTAGGTCCCTAATTGTATTGCATCTCTCACAAATGATGTTCCTTGGTGGTGTTTGTAGATGGTTGTCCATATACATGAGGCAGTTGCTACACTGTGCCAGGATGCCCATATCAACCACACTGGCAGGGGAAACTCTAAAACATTGTCAATCCATAATTTTCCAGAATCTGAGGGAGGAAGGCCAGAGAGACCTAACTACTGGGCCTACAGCAAGGTATTTAAAGCAAAAGTAGATGGCTGACACTACTGCATGCAATGTAGACAGGCTATAAACAAGCAGTAATAGGTGCAACCGAAAAGATGCAGTTGAACACTTCAGAGAACATGCAGCAACTAGTAGAAAACAGCAAGATCAGGAGGGTAACACGATGTGTTGCCACTATGTTGTTGATAGCCACATACATGCTGTGGTGATAGATGTCAGGGTATGATGTGGTAGTTATCAAAGGATAGTGCTGACAAATGTGGATGGGCAGGGTGTACACATAATGGAGAGCAATGTATGTGGTCCTGTGATGTGTTCCCCTCCTCTTGTCCTTCAGGAGTGATGTACAGATGTAGGAACCCACAAGTTTCAGCAGCAGAGAATGATGCTATACTTTACAGACTGAGACCCCATCACCACATCCTGCTGTCAAGGAGTTGGCATAATCAGCAACAATGCACTGCACTGTGGGAAGACCTCATGGCATCTTTAAATCACAGCCAGCTACAGGAAAGGTGCTATGAGCAGGTCCAACACAAGGCCACTGATATGATAATGCATGGCAACGGGACGCAGTTGTGGCCAGGGACAGTGCTGGCACCGGTGGTGGTCCTGCAACCAACAACCACTCTCGGCCACAGAGTAGTTCCTGGCAAACCTGTATTCGGCCACCAGCTCACAGAGATCTACCCCATATGTCGTGGAGGTAGGTGGCATAGCTTCCACAGTGGAGGAGTGCCCAGTTAAGCCTCCTGTGGTCATCTCTTTAAAACTATAGAAGTCATAGTGGTAGCCTCTGCATACCTGTACACAGAATTCAGGTCAATATGCATTTGGAGGGGTTGTAATGCACATGTGTGCACACATAGTGTGAATGACAGCAATGTGGGGAGCATCACAGTTCATACTGTACATGTTGTTATATTGACATATTATCCAGTAACAAAGTCACATTTGTGTTTGCTGATGATACCTCTCCCCCACAGTTCCATAGGTACCTCTAGTGTGGCCAGAGTCCATCATCCTTTAGCCAGTGGATGTGACTGTTTTGTTATGGTGCATCTCTATCCTAGGCACATTAAGGGCTGCCAGCTTTGCTGTGCACACCACTGTTAAGCTTAGCCATATTGCAGTACCTGTATGTTCAGTTGTGGAGGGGTTCACTGTAGTGCATAACAGTGGTATTTACAGTAGCATATTTGCAAGAGCTGTAACATATTTGAAGGTATTTTTGTGACACCCTAGGCAGTCTGCTATAGAGGGGGACATTAGTATGATGGGCACAGATGCACTGTGTATTAGGTGAAGGTCCATCACATACAATGACATGTCACTTAACTTACAGGTGTATAGTACTGGCAGTATTAACTGGACATAGCTACACTGCATATTGTTAAGGGCCTGTCTTGTCTGTGTCTGTTGTGGTCTGCTTTTGTGTTGTCTATGGGATCAGTAATAAGGTGTGGCATGTAGAATGCATTTGTGGTACCTCACGTGTGCATGTGTGTGTGTGTGTGTGTGTGTGTGTGTGTGTGTGTGTGTGTGTGTGTGTGTGTGTGTGTGTGTGTGTGTGTCAGCAAACATAATAGTGCAGTAATTAATGTAATCATGTTGTCTTCCTCCTCACAGGTGACCGTGGGGGTTGGAGTGTGTCCCCCTCACAACCTGATGTTAGTGTCTCATCAGACTCTGATGATGATGGTGGTCATAGTGATGTACAGGCGGGGTTGTTGGGTGCTGAATCTGTCCCATGGGTTGACATCTCACTTCCTCCCCCAATGTCCCCACACACAGTCAGTATGCCCACACATACCCAGTCCCCATAGGCCACAGATATTGGACAGTCAGAGGGTGGTAGCATCAAACAGATGAGTGTGGCAACTACGGCATCTGTGACTGTAAACACTAGCCATAACCAGACAGCTAGTGAGGTTCCACGCAGGCAGATTGACAGGGGTGCTTGAAAGAAGACTGCTGCCCATCCACCACCTGTCAGAGGTGTCACATCACATGTCACTCGACGCATGTTTTAGTCCACCATGGAGGCACACGCATATTCTGAATGCAACACCAGATGGATGCTCAGGATCATGGGTGCATCACTGCCTGGCATCCATGGCTCCATCCACAACACTGGTAATGCCTGACATCATTTCGCTGATGTAGTGCACAGATGGTGGGGTAAGACATTGTCAGTCCCTAAATGTGCAATGTCTGTGCTTTAAAATGTGGTCGGAGTAGGGTATGGGACACATGGACATAGGACAGTAACAACATCAGCTGAAAGCCCACGTGGACATGCACAGTCACACTCCCATAGTGGTAGTACCACCAGCACTACTGAAGAGAGGATGTTGTCTACACCACAATGTGGCAGGCCATGGACATTTGTTCCTGTGTGATCCCATGAGGGATATGGACCCGGCAAATACCAGACACCATCAGCAAGTAATACCACATCTAACCCTGGACATGGTGGTTCCAGTGCCACTCCTGGCAGAGCAGAGCCAGTTCTCATGTTCATGGTGAGAGAGTAACCTGTACATTCAGCCATGTGTGGTCCAGGGCTGCCCAACTTACCTCATGTAGGGCTAGCATGTGGCTTGACTTGTATGCACACAGAGTCACACATCACTGTCACATGCAGGTCATCACCAGACACACACAGCTCTTCTCCATGGTCCAGCTGACCAGCATCACTCCAGGCACACACACATGATGTCAACTGTGTGGCACAGCCTAGGCCTTTGGAAACCCCACACCACACCTTGTGCATGTGATGATACATCTGCAACATCGCTGTAGTCCGTACCATTAATGCAGGGACATGCAAATATGTGTCTGATGCACAAAGTGACTATAGTACAGTTAATGACAGTATGTAGTGCAGTAGTGTTATGCCCTGTAAGGTGCTGTCTGTTGGCATGTGTCATGAGTACACATCAAAGTATATGTACCTTTTGTTCCATGATGCTGCATTTCTGTTAATACTGCTGACTGACTGTTGTCTCCCAGACCATTTTTGTTTCTGTTCCAGGTGTCTGTCTGTGTATGATGTGAGGACCTGGTACTAATACAGTGGCTGAGGATGGCATGGTGGCAATGCAGAAATGTGAGTTTGCCAAGGTACATCTGTATATGTGCATGGTTACTTAGGTGCATATGTGTAGAACAGTGTGTCAGGCACTATGGGGACAGACAGTGTAATCTTCAATCAGCACCTGTTGCCCCTGTCATTGAGTGACACAGGTGGGACTCCTGGAACAGATTTGTGTTTTCCCATCCACTCATCATGGTTGTGCTTGAAGAGAGTCTGCATGGTACTCTGTGTAACATGTATATGAAGTGCATTCCTGTGACAGAGCAACCTCTGGAAGAAAAACTTGTCTCTCCAGCAAGTTGTGTTGATGTTGCATATCAGATTCAGGGCTGTTGTGCTGGTAATGTGTAAGGAGTTAGACTCACATATATGGGGCGGCTGTTGAAGGGCAGGATCCAAAATTGCCTTGTAGGTGTGACACAGCCCACCTGTGGGCAACTTGCCTGATACCAAGTGCAGCACTACTGATTCAAGTATGTCTGCGTAGGACAGGTGTCGTAGGCCATGGATTACCTTTGTGGGTATTACCATTACCTTTTCAGTTGGTGCAGATGTCTGGAGAGGTATATACTAAACAGGGCATTGTAGTAAATTATTGTTCTAATGAATGAGGACTATACAGAGGCAATGATCACCTTTTTTCTATTTACATTACCTTTACCTATGAGATGAACCACTTACAAGGCTTTTCGGACCACTGCCAGTACATGACGGTTGAATGGGATAATGTTATCAACGTGAGTACCCAGGATTCTCCACACAGGTTGTGTGTTTAGGGATTGCCATTGATGTGGCAAACAGTGGGGCCATGTCCTTGCTGAATGGTATGATTGTACAGTTTACTGTGTTTAGCTTGATGCCAGGCCTTGACACCAGTCCATACTTGATGTAAGACCTTGTTGCAGTGTGTTAACATCATTAGGTGAGTCAATGACAGATAGCACACAACTTACAGTTGGCACAGCCTTGGTCAGTACCTACAAATGTGGGTGGTGGTGGCTAACATTCATGCCTAGATACATGTGGGTTATTTATGGGCAGCAGCTACTCACAGGGCCTCAATATGTATACATATCACACACAAATAGACAAGAGAGACTAGGGCTAACACCTTATCAAATGGCCAATGTGGGACACTTCTTGTGGTCTCATGTGAGTTGCCGGGACAAACCATACCCACGGCAAGTGCAAAGGATAGGACTTCTTTTTTTTGCCAGTATGATAGCTTATTTTTGTAGCACTTGCCGAGATTATTCTATTTCTCTTAACATTAAGGTGCTTCTGATGTAAGATGACTGCTTTATGCAACTAATACACAAACATAGGACATGTTTGCTGTGTTACACTCTCAGGACATATGTATTGTTTTAGTTGTTTTTACAGGATACACCTGGCCAAACATGGACTGCAACTTGCACGGTGGGATAGGTAACGACCCTAATGCAGTCATACTGCTGCAAGGGGATATATGGACATACACATACACACTCATGAACTGCCCTTTTTGAGAGTAGAACTCCTACTGGTTTAGTTCTACATACTATTGTGCTACATTTATATCGCATGCACCATGGTGCTTATATAGTTTTGCAGTGTCTGCCACTATTATTCATATGGATGACATGGGGGGTTAACAGGTTTGCACAGGCCCTTAAAATGGTGCAACTGTTGCACACACAGGCAAGACAGCCCCACTGCTGCAATGGGATATGAATACAGACAGACACACACACACACACACACACACACACACACACACACACACACACACACAATTGCCAGTATTGAGATTAGAACCCCTACTTATCTAGTTTTATACACAATCCCATGCACAATGGAACTATTGTGTTTAACTGTACTTCTAAGGTGGATGACATCAGGGGTTAACAATGGAGCTATTGTGTTTAGAGTATATCTAACTGTGCTTCTAAGGTAAAGACACACACACACACACACACACACACACACACACACACACACACACACACACACACACACACGCAGTTGTCATTGCTGGGATTAGAACCTCTACCTATCTAATTGCATATACTATAGTACTGCATACTTATTGCATGTGCCACAGAGCTTATGTGTCTGGAGAGTGTCTAACTGTGCTTCTAAGGTGAATGGAATCAGCAGGCCCTGTAAAGTAAGCCAATGGAGGGGTTAACAGGTAGGCACAGGTCTTAAAATGTATTGGCATTGCACACACCTAGGCAAGACAGACACACTGCTGCAAGGGGAAAATACTTACACTCATGCACACATACTCACTGAGTTGCTGTTCCTAGGATTAGAACCCTTACCTGTCTAGCTGTATATACACTAGTTGTATGTACTTATCACATGTGCCATGGAGCTTATACATTTGGAGAGTGTCTGTCACTGCTGTTTGGGTGGATGACATCAGCAGCTGTTGACAGGGAGGCCACTTTTGTGGAGGACACTAGCCACGGGACCATAAAATGAGTGACCATTGCACAGACATAGGCTTGTTGGGAGTGTGTATTCTGCTGTAAGTGGAATGTATACACAAACACACACACACACACACACACACACACACACACACACACACACACACACACACACACACACACACACACACACACACACACACACACACACACACACACACACACACACACACACACACACACACATACACACACAGACAAGGTGGCTGATGTGAGATTGGAACCCTTACCTACCTACTATGACAGACTACAGCTCACTGTACTAATTGCACACACCACTGGTTACAATTGCTGTACAAGTGGCTGCAGCCCTACATCACTCTATCCCTTTCCGGGTCTCTCTCTCTCTCTGCCCCCCCCGTATCTCACACTCTCTCTCTCTCTCTCTCTCTCTATATATATATATATATATATATATATTTATATAAATATAGGATCCACCACATAACACAAGCACTCAGGTAATTCCAAGGCAAGTACAAATATGACTCAGTCATTGTCCATGCTGGTTGATTGACCTGAGATGTACCTCCCTGGACTACATGAAAAGAGACATAGAGGAGCTCTCTGAGCATGTAGCCCAGGCCGGTATGACCCTGACCTTGAGTAGCATCTTACCTTCACCAAGAATGATGCCACAATATGAAGACAAGATGATCAATTTCAACAATTGGCTTAAGTATTGGTGTCATTCAAAGGGGACCCAATGCCTGTCAGCCTGGGATGACATGCTCAACAAGCCACGATGCTTCGCTAGGGATGGCTTGCACCTGTCACCCCTGGGCTTTTGGATATTGGCAAAGGCTCTTGCTACCCTGATAGTGCCTTTTTTAGGCAAGGCTCAAAAGACAAACCCACCTCCATAGGTATCACAAGGGATAAGAAACTAAGAGTAATGCTACTCAACGCCAGAAGTGTAAACCTCAAGATGCATGCACTCGAAATTCTCCTTAGCATGGAGAACATCGATATCTGTGCAGTAACAGAAACCTGGTTCAAGGCTCCCGAGCGCACCCCAGCACTACCAAGTTATACCTCATACCATACTTTTCGGCCCCAAAACTTGGACCGAACCACAAAAGGAGGGGGACTATCAATATTCGTCAAAGATACCCACACATCCAGGTTGGTGGCGTGGCACAGCACAAAGCATCAGAGACTATCCATGTGCAACTAATAGTGGGTAAAACTGCCTTCCAGTTTATAGCCTGCTACAGACCACCCTCCCAAACCCAGGAAGCCCACTCGGCCTTCCTGAGAACACTGGAAAATATGAAGGTCTCTCCAAACACCATTATATTGGGTGACTTCAACTACCCAAACATAGACTGGGAGCATTACTCTAGCTCCAACACCCTAGCCCAAAGGTTCCTAGAATTTATAAACTCAAATGCTATGGAAAAACTTGTTACCACTCCCACAAGAGGGGAAAACATACTGGACCTGATCATCACCAACATGGGGACTCTATGCTCCAGACCAGAAGCGTATCCCTCACTGGTAAGATCAGACCATAAACTAATCTCACTGGATATTCACATCCCGACCCCACCCCCTGCCCAGAAAACCACAGTGAAAAACTTTTCTAAAGCAAATTTCACACTCCTCAAAACCGAGGTGGAATCCTTTAAAGCCCCCAGGCCTGTGGAAAATATGGCCCAGATCGCAGAATCCTTTATAAACGCATTTTGTGAACACCTTCAGGAATGCATGAATCATGCAATCCCAAATAAAACCAAGACCCAATCCTCCAAAGGCAGACGTCCTATCTGGTGGACCCCAGCCATAAACAAACTATACAATAGAAGGAGGAAGCTACTAAACGATAGAGCAAAATCCCAATAAGGGAAGGCATCTCTGATCAGTATTAGCAAAAAACTGCGGGCACTCATTAAATCACACAGGACACTAAGGATAATCACAAGGCTTTCTTTAGTTATGTTAAGAACCTGGGTGGGAATTCCCAGATATGCTCAGAATTAGTCCAAAATGACAAAAAATACGCCAAACCCACAGACATTGCCAACATCCTAGCTGACAGGTTCAGCGCAAACTTCTCCCCCCCTCCCCACCAAAAGGGCAAATATCTATCTCAGCAGAATGCTGCCCCCCGACATCTCAGATGCTCAGGTAAAAGCTGCCCTCTCCAAAGCAAAAAACACAGCATCAATGGGACCAGACGGTGTCCCATGCTGCATCCTACATGAACTCCAAGAAGAACTAAACCCAAACATAAAACTACTGTTCAATCTCAGCCTTACTACAGGATATGTACCCAAAGAGTGGCATACAGCAACAGTGGTCCCTCTCCAAAAAGGTGGTGCCTCAACGGATTCTGGAAACTATCACCCCATAAGCCTGACTAGCTTGGTCTGCAAAGCTATGGAAAGGATCATCATGGAACTCATAAATAAAGATATTGGGGACCTACACTGGATTTTACCCAGTTCAGCTTTGTTAAGGGCAGATCCTGCCTCTTAAACCTGGTCAATTTCTTTGAAACAGTCACCAAGGCCATTGACGAGGGGAAGGGGGTGCGCACAGCCTACCTGGACCTCACAAAAGCCTTCGATACAATACCCCACTCAGGCATTATAGATAAGCTCACCAGCTTAAATATAAACCCCTGTGTCACTAGATGGGTTGCAAACTGGCTCAAGGACATAACCCACATGGTTAGAATTGCTGGAGCCATGTCAGACTCCAAACCAGTTACAAGTGGCATCCCACAAGGCTCAGTCCTGGGACCTCTCTTGTTCAGTATATATTTCTTGGAGGTACAGGCCAACACGGAAGGACTGCGGCTTACCAAGTTCGCAGATGACTGCAAACTGGGTGCCATAATCAACTCACCAGCCGACACAAGCATCCTCCAAAAGGTCCTCATAGAAACAGACAACTGGTGCCAGAGCCATGGCCTCAAGCTAAATGCCAAAAGGAGTATAGTCATCCCCTTTGGCAAAAACAAAGTGCCCACAAATTACCACATATGTGGTAATCCATTAAGTACAGAAGAAGTAATTAGGGACCTGGGGACCCAAGTTGATAGTAATCTCTTATATGACAACCACGTGGCCAAAGTGGTTAGAAAAACATTTTATATAGCCCACCTAATCATGAAGGGATTCACATCTAGATCAGAGGAGGTCATCATGCCTCTTTACTCATTCCTCATCAGGCACATAATTGATTACAATGCCCCTTTTGGGATGTACCTTACCAGACACCTGCAGCAACTGGAAAGACCCCAAAAGTACCTCACCAAGAGGATCAAAGGGCTAAAACAGATGCCATATGCTGCCCAGTTAAAGAAACTTCAGCTCTACTCAGTGGCATACCGCCTGCTCAGAGGCAATCTGTGCCTGACTTATAAAGCCATGTCCATCCCTGAATTAATGGAGATGCTGCACCTCAGAAAATCCAAATCCCATCGAGCTACGCGCTCGAGAGACTTGAACCTTAGCAGTGAAATAAATAGGACATGGTGGAGGGACAGATTCATAACCCAGAGGCTCCCTTCACTCTGGAATAAAATCCCAGTCCAGGTTAGACAGAGTCCCTCATTGACTCTCTTCAAGAGGAATCCTGATGAGTGGATGGGAGATCATAGGTTTACCCCGTGTATCACTTCTGTGTCACTGTTAGACAGAGGCACAGTATACTAACCTCAAAAAAGGGCATAGCAAAATTCATTTAAAATGGGTGGCAAAAGCCAAACACACTCTGGCTAGGCTTATAAATGCCCTAGGACAACTGTACAGATCCAGATATATCTTATATGTGCCACATACTGAAAGATAAGGGTAATCATGTCTGATGAGGATGGGGGAGACAGTTAGGTATACATAGCTGTCTGTATGCACAGAGATATATGGACATCTCAGTTCTATAGTCAGATGTGGGGTCAGACATAGGCTGAAATTTGCTAAGTGTAGGAACATGCCAGTGTGACCATCAGTACTTACAATGGGACTCCAGGCCAGACCTCAGACATGGGCTGAAATTAGCTAAGTGTAGGAGCATGCCCACTGTGACCATCACTACTTAAGTGGGAATCCAGGCCAGACCTACCTGTAGTCCAGTCAGGGATTTTGTATGCTACAGCCAATTGTCTGCGGTACCTGATTAAACACTTGGGCACCTTGCTGATATAATGTCTGAGGGATTTCCTGGCTGTGTGCTGTCTGAAATATCTGACTATTATCTAGGATGTGTAAAGAGTGTATTAGACAGCACATGAGTTTGCATAATATGTCTGGTACATTTTACATAGCAGTGTTATTTCCCAGTACATCAGTGGCAGATCATTATAGATTGACATGAGAAACCACTGACAGACATTTGATTTACTGACTGTATACACTGCAGAGAACCCATGGTACTGCACAAACTGTTCTATTCTGCCCTTTCTACATTTGTCTGGTCGGTAGTTCTTCCTTCTTATATGTGAGCCTTTGTCCAGCCCTGCTTCTCTTCCTGGCTTTGTCCACAGTTGCTGCTCTATGTATGCTGTCGCTGGGGTATGTGATGTAACCCAAGCCCAAACGAACTCCGCACGTAAGGCAGGTGCACATGGCCAAAAAAAAAAGTTTATATCCAAAAAAAAGGAGGCCAGCACCAAGAGTGATACCTAAGTTTATTGCAAAATAGGTGTAAAATCAAACTGGTTTTGGCAGTTTTGGCTTCATCAGTGAATACCATTATCATTGTGTTACATTCTTTATATACATCCAGCACCACGTCCCAATTAAGTAAATAAACAGACAGTGATATCAAGAAGCCAGTAATAACAAAAACTGAAAATGCCTCTATTCTATATGAATGAACAGTCTAATGTGTAATTATTTACTCTTATTATACTCGTTATAAGTGATCATTTAGACCAGGAGAAAAAAGAGCTCCTAGCCTAATAATCCACATCCTTTCTTTATCATTCAAAATACTATGCCATTCTAACTTGTTCACTCGATCACCCACTTTCTTGTCAATAATACAAAAATGAAAAATTGCTGATTTGTGATTACATACATGTTTATAAAGAGCATTCATCATTCGTTTGTTTCAAATGCCACTTAGATCTTCAGCCATTCTTATTCTAAAAGGTCTAGAAGTTTGCTCAACATAAAAAGATGAACAGGACCATGTGGCCAAATAGAACACCCAGTCTGTTCCACAATTTGCAAAATGCTTAATCCTGTGGACCATTTGAGTATTTTTGCTAGAGAACTCCTTAGACTTGGGCATATATCTACAAAAAAAAAACAATGTCCACAAGAGAATGACCCAACCAACATGTCCCCTGTAATAGTTAGTTGTTCCAAAGAATGATTACCACCCTTTGATTTGTAATGATTAAAGTGAGACCCTGGTGTTAATCCCCTGCGATATGAAAACTGGCATCTATCCGTAAGGAGACTTGATAGTTCCTGATTTGCCATGAGAATATTCCAATTTTTATTAATAACATTTCTGATGGCATTAATGTTCCTATTATAGGTAGTGACAAATTGGATACTATCCCCTGAGGTACACTTTTTTCTTCTGACCTGTCTTGTGCACTAGCCCAATTACTGGCTGAAAGGATAGTTCCAGGTTTCTAGCCCCTAGCTCTAAATCTATGTATTAAATCAGTCCTGTGATTTTCAGAGTCAGCATTGGAGGAGCATATTCTTTTAATGCATAGATATTGTGACTTGGGAATGTTCCTTATAATATGATCAGGGTGTAAACTAGTTGCCTGTAAAAGGCTGTTATACTCTGGATATATGCGGAAGACCTGGGTCGACAGAGTATGATCTTCGTTTCTACAAATTTTGACATCAAGAAAATGAATTTCTTGGTGATGCATGTTGAGTGTAAATTCAATACCCCACTTGCTTTCGTTGAGGTATTGAACAAACTCCAAAAGATATTCTATGTCTGCCTGCCAGACCATCCAACAGTTGTCCAGGTACCACAGCCAAATATCCATCTCCTGCTGAAAAATATTGTGTGATGTGTCATATATAAGGAATTCCTCAAAATAGCCCATAAACAGATCCGCATATATGGGGGCAAAAGATGCTCCCATAGCTGTGCCACGGACTTGCCAGTAACATCTCGTTGGAAATAGAACACATTCTTTGTTAGAACATGTTCTGCCATACAAATAAGTAGAGTGTTAAAACCTGGTGGATAAATGTCTGCTTTTTTCCGCCAATATTCTAAAGCCAGCCCAGTGTGGAATATTAGTATATAATGCCGTGACATCCAATGTGCACATTATCCAATCTGGGTCTAATTGGGTGTCACTTAGAATCCTCAGAAATTCTGTCGTATCTTTAATCCTGGATCTGACCATAGTTAGAAGGGGCTGTAGATATGTAAGCGAGCCCATACCAGAAACTATTGGTCTTCCAAGTGGTTTTTGCAAATATTTATGGATTTTGGGTAAGATATAGTATCTGTTTCTGGGGATCCTCAACTGTAAGATGTTTTAAAACTGATGTAATAATAATACCTTCCTCAGCTGCGAGTTTCAAAAAGGAATCAATCTCCTTTTTGAATTGTTTGGTTGGGTCTAGACACATTGGCATATAATGTATCCCATTCTGGAGCTGTCTATGGGCCTCTGATAAGTAATGATCCATATCCATAACTACAACTGCTCCTCCTTTTTTCAGCAGGAATAATAATTACATCATAATTATTTTTTAATTCCCTAAGGGCTTGTTGTTCCACTCCAGAAAAGTTGTGATCCAACATCCAGGATTTATAACCATGAAAATGTAGATCTTAAAGAACTGATTCTTGAAATATGGAAACATGTTTATCCTTCGGGGGCTGAAAAGTAGATTTTTTTAAATGAAAATCAGTAGATATTTGAGAGTCACCCTACTGACCAAAATATAGTTTTAAATTCAACAGCCGACAAAATGACAAAACATCTTTCACAATACTGTCTTCATGAACATAGAAACCAGAAACATGTGTTAATCACGTATTTAGTAGTGTAACAGCACTTTCAGATAATGTTACAGAGGAAATGTTGAGTACATTTGAGCATTCTGCTATTTGGGAATTATCATTTGTAACAGTGTTTCCAAATTCTCGACGTCTGCAAAGTTTTCTCCCACCCCTGTGTTTCCTAGACCTAAAGAGTGGTCAGAATTTTTCTGTTTCTTATGGGCTGGGGACCTCTGAATGAGCCCATGCTCTGTTTCAGTAACAGAGGATTCCTCCCCTGAGGTGCTGCTATAATCATTTTTAGATTTCTTTAAGCTGGATCTGGATCTCTTCCTTCTGGGTCTAGTCCCCCTATAATCCCCTTCAGATAAAGTGACATTCTTTCTAACACCAAAAGGTTTACCTGTTCATAGTCCATCAAATTCCTATGAAATTTATGTAATTTCTTGTGCCTTAAGTTTTTCTGTTATTAGGAAATCCTTGGATAATTTGTGAAGACATTCTTGGTATAATATCTGACCCTCATATATCTTGATTTCCTCACAAATATGTTGGGTTTCTGTAATATTGGCCTGAATTGACCATTCATAAAAGGAGGACAATAGTTTAACAAATGACATAGTTGGATCTTGCTGTGCTTGTGCCCATTCCTCATATAGCCTATCATCCGGATTACTGACATATGGTTGTGACCGAATTCTCAAACACCTTGGAGTTATATTTTTAGCCTGATAGGCCTTAAATAGGTTAAGATGCCAAACTGAACTACGTAAATTGGTCATTCTTTTAGTCAGTTTTATGAAGAGAATCTTACATAGATCATTTGGGTCCCTAGTATCCCCAGTAGTGATACCACCATTATTTTGAACCCCGAATACTTGAAGGTCATTTTTATCTGCAGATAGACCCTGCAGTATAGTACTAAATCCATGGTAGGTGTCTCTTACTATACTAGGGGCTCTACCGAAGAATCATTAATACAAGGGAAAAAAATAGGTATATAAATGCCTTTAGGCCAATAAATCCATTTGGATGACTGAAATACTGCAAAAATATGGTTAAAGGTCCATTACCATTATTAACAATTATATGTCAGTCTTTAGCTCCCAAAAATATCTAATAATTATTTAGGAGAATATACCCATATGATTATTGCTATACTTATATAGTATTCTCCGTGTTGGAAATGATTTTCATCCACAGTATAGAAAATAATGCATTTCACAAAAAGAATAACAATATGTAGAAAAAAATTAAACAATATAATATCATCTAAAAAAAGAACAAGTAGTTTGTTTACAAAAAAGCACACAGTATATAAATGCAAATGCTGTCCCCCTATAAAACAAGGATTCTGTAATTATCACGGGCCTTGAATCATTTGGTATTTAAACAGATGTCCATCTAATCTTTGATATTCAACAACTATACATAGCCTGATATATTGAACATTGTAAAGATGCAGACATAATTCGGTATGAACAATAACGTGTATAGTTAAACAATAAGTAATATCAAAAAAG
The DNA here is from genome assembly GCF_019279795.1 of Protopterus annectens. NCBI lineage: Eukaryota > Metazoa > Chordata > Ceratodontiformes > Protopteridae > Protopterus > Protopterus annectens. The sequence goes on along the minus strand of NC_056726.1, from coordinate 1,709,472,924 downwards.
CATCCAATCTTGTATGCAATACACTGATAAAAAAATCACACAAATAAGTGAGTGAATGGGCCCTATCAGATAACTGTGACTCGCAAAAAGTGTATTATACACAAAATAGTTCAGCATTCGTATATAAATATGCAATAGACTGCCCCAAAGGATCCTAATATTTATATGCCACAAAAATCATCGATCAAGGCCCCCGAGCCAGTGGAAACCACAACCCAAGCTGCGGAAGCCCTTACAAATGCCTTCTACGAACACCTCCAGGACTGCATGGATCACGCAATCCCTAATAAAACCAAGACTCTTTCCACCAAGGGCAAACGTCCAGTCTGGTGGACCCCAGCCATAAACAAACTTTACAATAAGAGGAGAAAGCTGTTACATGATAGAGCAAAATCCATAAAAGAGAAGACACCTTTGATCATTATTAGTAAAAAAATATGAGCACTCATAAAATCATCCAAGGCCAACTTTGAGAGAAAAATTGCCATAGATTCAAAAGACAATCATAAGGCCTTCTTCAGCTATGTTAGAAACCTGGGTGGAAACTCCCAGATATGCTCAGAATTAGTCCAAAATGATACAAAAATCACTGAACCCACAGACATTGCCAACATACTGGCAGACAGGTTCAGTGCAAACTTCATCCCCCTCTCCCACCCACAAGAAGAGATAACTATCCCAGGGGAATGCAGCCTCCCAGACATCTCCAATGCGCAGGTGAAAGCTGCTCTCTCTAAAGCTAAAAACACAGCATCAATGGGACCAGATGGTGTCCCCGGCTGTGTGCTACATGAACTCAATGAGGAACTAAACCTGCACATAAGGCAGCTGTTTAATCTTAGCCTTACTACAGGATACGTGCCCAAGCAGTGGCGTATGGCAACTGTGGTCCCACTCCACAAAGGCAGTGCCTCTACGGACCCTGGTAATTACCGCCCCATAAGCTTAACAAGCCTGGTCTGCAAAGCTATGGAGAGGATCATAATGGAACTCATAAACAAAGACATAGGGGACTTGCAGACATTGGACCCGACACAGTTTGGCTTTGTCAAGGGCAGATCATGCCTTTTGAACTTGGTCGACTTCTTCAAAACAGTCACCAAGGCCATTGATGAGGGAAAGGCAGTCCATACAGCCTACCTTGACCTTGCAAAAGCTTTTGACACAATACCCCACTCGGGTATTATAGAGAAACTTACCAGCTTAAATGTAAACCCATATGTCACAAGATGGGTTGCAAACTGGCTAAAGGACAGAACCCACAGGGTTAGAGTAGCTGGCACCATGTCAGACTCCAAGCCGGTCACAAGTGGTGTCCCACAGGGCTCAGTCCTTGGCCCCCTGTTGTTTGGCATCTACTTCTCAGAAGTACAGGCAAACATAGGAGGACTATGGCTGACAAAGTTTGCAGATGACTACAAACTGGGAGCCATAGTGGAAAGTACATCAGACACAGATATCCTTCAGAGGTGTCTCACGGAAACTGATAGCTGGTGCCAGAGCCATGGCCTGAAGTTAAATGCCAAAAAATATATAGTCATACCCTTCGGGAAAAACAAGGTAACCCCAAGCTACCATATAGGTGGCAATCCACTAAGCACAGAAGAGGTTATCAGGGACCTGGGGATCCAGGTTGACAGTGGCCTTTCTTTTGACACTCACATTGCTAAAGTGGTTAGAAAAACCTTCTACATTACACACCTGATCATGAAGGGATTCACATCCAGATCAAGTGAGGTCATTGTTCCCCTGTACTCTTCACTTATCAGACCAATGATCGAGTACAATGCCCCATTCGGGATGTATCTCACCCGACACCTGCAGCAATTGGAGAGACCCCAAAAGTTCCTCACCAAAAGGATAAAGGGACTCCAAAATCTGTCATATGCTGCCAGACTGAAGAAACTCCAGCTCAATTCAGTCACATACCGTCTGCTCAGAGGTGACCTGTGCCTGACATACAAGGCCATGTCCAACCCAGAATTAATGGACATGCTCCACCTCAAAAAATCCAGATCTACCAGATCCACTAGAGCAAGCGACTTAAACCTTAGCACGGATATAAATAGGACATGCTGGAGGGATAGATTTGTCACCCAGAGACTCCCTATGTTGTGGAATAAAATCCCGGTCCATGTGAGGCAGAGCACCTCTCTGGCTCTGTTCAAGAGAAATCTTGACCGGTGGATGGGAGATCGTAGGTTTACCCCGGGAATCATCTCTGTGTCACTGCTGGACAGAGGCACAACAAACTAATGGGCACAGTATTTTTTAACATAAGGGGTGGCGTAAGCCACAAAACTCTGGGCTAGGCTTATAAATGCCTTAGGGCAGATAGCCTAGTACAAACCTATGAACCTATGAACACCTACCATGGATTTAGTTACTATACTGCAGGGTCTATCTGCAGATAAAAATGACCTTCAACTATTTGGGGTTCAAAATAATGGTGATATCACTACTGAGGATACTAGGGACCCAAATGATCTATGTAAGAATCTCTTCATAAAGCTGACTAAAAGCATGACCAATGTACATAGTTCAGTTTGGCATCTTAAACTATTTAAGGCCTATCAGGTTAAAAATATAACTCCAAGGTGTTTGAGAATTCGGTCACAACCATATGTCAGTAATCCGGATGATAGGCTATATGAGGAATGGGCACAAGCACAGCAAGATCCAACTATGTCATTTGTTAAACTATTGTCCTCCTTTTATGAATGGTCAATTCAGGCCAATATTACAGAAACCCAACATATTTGTGAGGAAATCAAGATATATGAGGGTCAGACATTATACCAGGAATGTCTTCACAAATTATCCAAGGATTTCCTAATAACAGAAAAACTTAAGGAGCAAGAAATTACATAAAGTTCATAGGGATATGATGTACTATGAACAGGGCAAACCTTTTGGTAATAAAAAGAATGTCACTTTTTCTGAAGGGGATTATAGAGGGACTGGACCCAGAAGGAAGAGACCCAGATCCATCTTAAAGAAATATAAAAATGATTATAGCAGCACCTCAGGGGAGGAATCCTCTGTTACTGAAACAGAGCATGGGCTCACTCAGGTGTCCCCAGCCCACAAGAAACAGAAAAATGCTGGCCACCCTTTAGGTCTAGGAAACACATGGGTGGGAGAAAACATCACAGATGTGGAGAATTTGGAAACAATGATAAAAATGATAATTCCCAAATAGCAGAATGCTCAGATGTACTCAACATTTCCTCCGTAACATTATCTGAAACTGCTATTAAATTACTAAATAAGGGATTAACATATGTTCCTGGTTTCTATGTTCATGAAGACAGTATTGTGAAAGATGTTTTGTCATTTTGTCGACTGTTGAATTTAAAACTATATTTTGGTCAACAGGGTGAGGCTCAAATATCTACTGATTTTCATTAAAAAAAATCTACTTTTCAGCCCCCCATGGATAAATATGTTTCCATATTTCAACAATCAGTTCTTAAAGATCTACATTTTCAAGGTTATGAATCCCGGATGCTGGGTCACAACTTGTCTGGAGTGGACCAACAAGCCCTTAGGGAATTAAAAAATAATCATGATGTAGTTATTATTCCTGCTGACAAAGGAGGAGCAGTTGTAGTTATGGATATGGATCATTGCTTATCAGAGGCCCATAGACAGCTCCAGAATGGGATACATTATATGCCAATGCCTCTAGACCCAACCAAACGATTCAAAAAGGAGATTGATTCTTTTTTGAAACTGTCAGCTGAGGAAGGTATTATTAGTACATCAGTTCTAAAACATCTTACAGTTAAGGATCCCCAGAAACAGATACTATATCTTTTACCCAAATCCATAAATATTTGCAAAAACAACCTGGAAGACCAATAGTTTCTGGTATGGGCTAGCTTACGGAACCCTTATCAGGATTCCATACCAAATATCTACAGCCTCTTCTGACTATGGTCAGATCCAGGGATAAAGATACAACAGAATTTCTGAGGATCCTAAGTGACATCCAATTAGAACCGGATTGGATAATGTGCACATTGGATGTCACGGCGTTATATACTAATATTCCACACTGGGCTGCACTAGAGGCTTTAGAATATTGGTTTAACAAAGCAGACATTTATCCAGCAGGTTTTAATACTCTACTTATTTGTATGGCAGAGCATGTTCTAATGAAGAATGTGTTCTATTTCCAACAAGAATGTTACTGTCAAGTCCATGGCACAGCTATGGGATCATCTTTTGCCCCCATATATGCAGATCTGTTTATGGGCTATTTTGAAGAATTCCTTATATATGACACATCACACAATATTTTTCAGGGGGAGATGGATATTTGGCGGCTGTACTTGGAAGACTGTTGGATGGTCTGGTAGGCGGACATAGAATATCTTTTGGAGTTTGTTCAATACCTCAACGAAAACAAGTGTAGTATTGAATTTGCGCTCAACATGCATCACCAAGAAATTCATTTTCTTGATGTCAAAATTTGTTGAAACAAAGATCATACTCTGTTGACCCAGGTCTTCCACAAATATCCAGAGTATAACAGCCTTTTACAGGCTAGTAGTTCACACCCTGATCATATTATAAGGAACATTCCAAAGTCACAATTTCTACGCAATAAAAGAATATGCTCTTCCAGTGTTGACTATGAACATCACAATACTGATTTAATACATACATTTAGAGCTATGAGCCACAAACCTGGAACTATCCATTCAGCCAGTAATTGGGCTAGTGCACTAGACAGGTCAGAAATACTGCAATGTAACGAAAAAAAGTGTACCTCGGGGATAGTATTCAATTTGTCACTACCTATGGTAGGAACATTAATGCCATCACAAATGTTATTAATAAAAATTGGAATATTCTCATGGCAAATCAAGAACTATCAAATCTCCTTACGGATAGATGTCGGTTTTCATAATGCAGGGGACGAACTCTGGTGTGTCACTTTAATCATTATAAATCGAAGGGTGGTAATCATTCTTTGGAACAACTAACTATTACAGGGGACATGTTGGCTGGGTCATTCTCTTGTGGGCATTGCTCCTTTTGTAGATATAGGCCCAAGTCTAAGGAGTTCTCTAGCAAAATTACTCAAATGGTCCACAGGATTAAGCATTTTGCAAATTGTGGAACAGACTGGGTGGTCTATTCGGCCACATGTTCCTGTTCATCTTTTTATGTTGGGCAAATGTCTAGACCTTTTAGAATAAGAATGTCTGAAGATCTAAGTGACATTTGAAACAAACGAGTTTCGAATGCTCTTTATAAACATGTATGCGATCACAAATCAGCAATTTTTCATTTTTGTATTATTGACAAGAAAGTGGGTGATAGAGTGAACAAGTTAGGGTGGCATAGTATTTTGAATGATAAAGAAAGGATGTGGATTATTAGGCTTGGAGCTCTTTTTTTCCTGGTCTAAATAACCACTTATGACTAGTATGATATGAGTAAATAATTACACATTAGACTGTTCATTCATATACTATAGAGGCATTTTCAGTTTTTGTTATTACTGGCTTCTTTTTTTTTTAAAACAAGTTTATTATTTTTAACATATAAAATAAATATCATAATTTTATACAAGTAATTAAAATAGAAATGGTTATAACATTCAATAAAATAACCAAAGTATTTACAAAGATATCCACTGCAATCAAATCAATTAATTAAACTAAAATACCATGCTATTGTAGCTAAGATTTTTTTAATAGATTTTGTAAAGTATCCCATATAATATAGTAAGATGTTTTTCTAGTAGTTCTTGATTTTATTTTCATCAATTCCATATGGCACACTACAGTCATAACATTTTTAAATTCATTAAACGAAGGAGGAGTATCTGAAATCCAATTTCTGGTTATTATTTTTCTAGCCACTGCTAGAATAGACCATAACAAGGGAAGCTTAACCTTTTTAACACTTTGAGGAACAGGAGTGTTGAATAATATAAGTGATTTAGAAATAATGAAATTATCTGTAAAAAGAGCCTGCAAAAAATCATTAATTGATTTCCAATATTCTTTCAATTTTATACAGTCATAAAACATATGTGCCCAATCAGCATTAATTTCTACATTACATCTTTTACATAGATTGTCTTTATTATTTATTGTATTCATCATCAAAGGTGTATAAAAGGATCTATGCAAAAATTTCCAAGTAAAAAGTCTCCAAATAATGGAAGAAGTAGTTTTATAAGCAGATTCCAATATATATTGTTTATCTTGTTGGTTTGGTGATTCACCATTAATGGAAGTGAAATAATTCCAATAGGTATCTACACTATAATAAATTTCTTCTCTGATAATTTTATGTATGTATGAAAGCTTACCTTTATCAGAAACTTTATGTTGTAAATTTAATATCAAGTAATCAATCAGTATTGGAATAGATTCTTTAACTGTTATGGACATTAATTCAAGTTTATTAATAAGATGTTGTCTAAAGGTCTGAACTTCTAACCAACAAGTTTCTCTCAGATCAAATTCTTGTTTTAAGTAGTCTAAATTTTTAACTTTATTATCAGATAGCAACTGATACCAGTACTTTAGATCATTTTCTGTGACTAAAAGAGTTCTTTCTGAAGTGGATGACAAAAGCATACCTTGTGTATACATTATAGGGAATAGAATAAAATTCCATTCCTTATACTTAGGATGCATGAATATAAAATTACGATAACTAGTAATAATGTTTAATGGATAACTAACTATATGTTTTGGTGTAATAGGTGAGGTACAAAATTCTTTTAGTAACCATAACATGGAGTTATTTACAATCATATCTTTATGTTTTAAAGAAATTTTCATGAAGTGAATACTAATTAGTTCCCAGTAATCTTTCCATTTTGCAACATATGACTGATCTATTAACAAAGTAATAACTTTTATAATAGAAGAGATAGTATATAAGTTAAAGTCTGGAAAAGAAATGCCCCCTTGAGACCAGCTATTAGTATGTTTCTTTAATGCAATCCTAGGTCTATTAGGCGCCCATAAGAAATTTAACATTAGTGTATTCAATTTCTTGATAATTATTTTTGTAGGTGGGAGTATTATTGATTGCATTAAGTATAATATCTTGGGGAAAATTATCATTTTGATAACTGTAAGTCTCTCTTCCATAGTAAAAAACATATTATTCCAGCTATTGAAAATATTTTGTATATTAATAAAACAGGTACTATAATTATTATGTATAATAGATTTGATATCCTTAGTTAGTATTATACCTAAGTATGTTATCTGACCCAAATTGGGTATATATTTACTAAAATCACTAATAAGGACATTTTTTTGTGTATATATAGGTAATATTTTAGTTTTTTCTTCATTGAATATTAAACCAGATATATTTTTAAAATTCATCATTTTATCAAATAGGGATTGCATAGAATAATTAGATCCTGCTGATGTGATTAGAACATCATCTGCAAAAAGTTGAATTTTAGATGTTGTATTTTCATCTATATCAAATCCTTCTATATCAGTACTGTTTCTGATCAGATTAGCCCAAGGCTCCATTATTAAAGTAAATAATAATGGAGAGAGCGGACACCCTTGTTTTGTACCTTTTAAAATGGGTATTTTTTGTGAGACATATGTTCCTATCGTAATGTAAGCCAGTGCTCCTTTATATAAATGTTCAATTAGATTTACAAATGCATCTGAAAAGTTTGTGCACTTCAGTAAGATAAACAAGTAGTCCCAACTTACTGAATCAAATGCTGAACTTATGTCGAGACTAATAAGTGTTAAATCTTTTTTTTTTCCTATTTGCAAAATCAATTAATGTTAGAGTTCTCCTTATATTATCAAAAGTATTTCTATTTACAATGAAGCCTGTCTGATCTATATCTATAATGCCTGGGATGATTGCCTTCAGTCTATCAGCAAAAATACTCATAAACATTTTATAATCAACATTAAGTAATGAAATAGGTCTGTATGAAGTGCATCTAGCTGGATCTTTATTGGGTTTTAAAATTGGCGAAATAAATGTGTATTGCCAAGATGGGGGAGTTATTAACTAATTTTGGGCCAAAATAAAAACCTTATGTATTAATGAGTATGTACTTTTAGAAAGAATTTTATATATCTCAGGTATAATACCATCATTACCTGGTGCTTTGTTTGATTTAAGCTTGTTTATTTGTGTAACAACCTCTGTATATGAAATATTTTTATCCAATAGTTTAGTCTGTTGTTCATTAAGTTTTTTATTCATGTTTGTAGTTATAAATTTCTTTATTTTATCTTTAGGTTCCATGTTAATGTTGTTATGATTAATTTTGTGAAAGTGATTTCTAAATTCATCTAATATTTCTGGTATACTAGAAACATTCTTCTTTTTCCTTAGAGAGAAAATTTCTTTGATATGATTTTGCTTATTCAACCTTTTTGTTTTATTTTTAAGTCTATGTAAGTACTTGGGACTTATTGAGTAGGACAAGAACTTGTATTTCTATAAAGTTATTTTAACTTTATGAGTTAAAATTTCTTTGTATTTCTCATTTAGTTTGTTTATTTCTTCAATTACTTTTTTGTCCATAATATTTTCTTTATTATTATGCTTATAAGAGTCTAATTTACTTTGAATATCTAATAATTCTTTATCCCAAGATTTCCTTTTATTATTATACCATCTGATACTTTGTCCATATAGATATGATTTTAAAGCATCCCAAACATAAACAATGGAGACTTCAGGAGTATTATTTATGTCTAAAAAATGTTGCACTTCTGAAAGTATATAATCTTTATAGTCTTTAGTTGAGTTAAGTATGCTGGTATCCTTTTGATCTGAACATTGTAAGTACTCTTTATCATGAACTCAAAAACAATTGAATTATGATCTGATATAGGACACGAAATGATTTTAGAGTTAATTAATTCTGTTACCATCTGGTTAGAAATAAAGACTCTGTCTATTTTTGAATAAGTTTTATATCTGTTAGAAAAAAAGGTGTATGGTAATGATTTTGAGTCTATCTGATTATTAATATCATTCAAATGATATGAATTAACAAACTCTTTTAGATGTTTTGCATTAGATGTAATTTTCCTTTTTCCTGTAGTAGTAGTATCATTTTCATGTAGGATACAATTAAAGTCACCTGCTAAAATAATATCTCCTATAGAAAATGATATGATCTTATTAAGATGGTATTTCACTGTATTAATACCAATTCCTGGTATCCAATATACATTGATTAATGTATATGTCTTTCCATTAATTTGTATTGTAACCATACAAAACATTCCTTTATCATCTTCATAAGTCTTGATAGTTTTAGGTATGGGCATACTTTTATTCCATAAAATAGCCACTCCTCTTTTTTTCTGAGTATGCTCTGAACTAATACTGTATATTTATTAGTGGCTAATTTATCAATATCCTTTTTCAAGAGATGTGTTTCTTGAAGGAATACTAAGTTGGCCTTATGTAAATTAATGTATCTCATTAAGCTTGCCCTTTTACATGGATTATTCAGTCCATTAATGTTTAAAGAAATTCCTTTTAGAGAAGTCATTTGGCATTATTTAAACATATACAACTTATAATCAGAATAACAATTAACAAAATAAGTGATGTTATACCTCCTCCTTTAGGTGTACCTTTAAATAAAGCTGTATTTATTGAAACTCTTATGGGATTTTGTATAAACTTCATTTTTGCTTGTAGTGACAGTAAGTTTATAAAATGCATTGTGGATGTCAGAACTATATACAAACAATAGTAAACAGAAGAAACTAATATAAGGATAAAACCTTGCACCCAGCCTGGAGTTAAAAACTCCAACTTTGAGTAGCACATACCACTCAAGTTAACCCCCTACCCTAAGCAGCAGTACCTCAGCTGCCACCTTATCAATTTAATACTGGTTATTATTAACTAAAGTTAACCTCTTTCAATTAGATTATCTAGTAAGACAAAGCTAAACATTTGATAAATCAGCATCATATAAACAAATAGGAACTTTTAGAAACAATTCATACTACTATGTACATCTACTTAGTATAATACATTTATAATCAAATAGCATTCAAATAAACTTGATATTGAGAATCGAGAAGAGAGAGAGAAAGAAAAGAAGAGAAAGAGAGAGAGAGAGAGAGAGAGAGAGAAAGAAAAAAAAAGGGGGGCATATCTACATATAAATTTATTCAAAGTTTGTAAAAATAAGTTCTTATATTCATTTAGAGTCAATAACTTAGATTATTATGGCTCAGACATTACATATATTAGGATATTCCTAATTTTTGTCATAGAAATGCAGTTAACAGCTTCTAAAAGACTTTAAATTACTTGCATCAAAGCTTTTCTTCTCATACTTATTATTGTCAGTTAAATAAAATATTTAGGTTCATAAATATGGTTACAAATCATACTGCATAGCTATGTAAATTCCCAGATATACTTAAATCATTGTGAAGAAAGACACCTGTATTTTATATATCTGAACTGCTGCTTTAAAATATGTCACATGACAACTTCTTCTAAGATAAAATCATAATGATATTTATGCTTGTCAGTTAGATAAGTCAAATGAATTGTAGTATTATATATGTTTAAATCATAAGTATTTACATACATTAATATGTTGCAGTCATGTAAACTTTCAAAAACATATGTATATATGTTTTACTTTCTATGCCTTCTAAACTATCACACTAGCTTACTATGACATACTGAATCATTTAAAATCATTATAACTTTCATATTTTATAAATTATAACATAAATAAGTAAGTAATTATAAAACATAACTCACATTTAAATGCTATAGAGTTCATTAGTCATCGCAGAGTCGCATTTGCAGCAGTTCTACTTCCTGGTAGAGTGTTCTTCTTGAATCTGCGATGTGTCAGTGTGAATTCAGAGGTCAAAGTTCAAAATGACTGCATTCAGCTTTTCTGCGTGTATTCTGAGTGTTGAAGCTTTTAAAACAACTCAAGGACACTATTCACGAGGTAACCCACATCCCAAATTGTCTCCCTTAACATTCTGGCGGGAATTTTAGCAAATGCAAGTGACTGACATTCATTTAGCAATACAAATTAAACTAAACAGAGTAAAACCTTCACAAAGTATTTTACAAGTTATTACAGTCTCTATGACCATGAAACTAAGCCCACAGTTATTAATATATAATACAACTAATTTTTTATGCCCCAATTCAGTTTTTTATACAAATCTCACTTTATACAAGTATCAGTGTTATCTAAAGCATGTAAATGTACTTATATGAAAGAAAAAAAGAGAGAGAGAAAAGAAAAGAAAGAGAGTAGAAAATAAGAAGAGAGTGAGAGAAGAAAGAGAAAAAATAAAAAAAGAAGCTATAAAAATTATCTACAGTGAAATATTACTTGCTGTTTATATTATTAAGGATAGATATGAAACATATTATTTACTACTATTTTAGTTCTTATTATTAGTAATTAAATCATAACAGATTATTTGTAAACATATATAAGCAATAGAATCATGACAAAATATTTAGCAACAGTATTTAAACAGCATATATACTTTTTTTCTTTTTTTAAAAAAACTAATAAATTATTCTACTTATCATATTTTCATCATACTTCTCTCTCTGCCCTCCCCCACCCCTTACTGAATGCATAGTCTAAAAAAATGACATTATTTAAAACAAGAAGAGAAAAGAGAGAGAAAAAATGTATCAAATTACTAACCTTGGGTCTCTTTATGACAAAGAGAGACAAGTTGATTGATAGCTTGTTATTTGTTCCTCAGATATTTTGACTATTTATGAAACAAAAACAGTTCTTTGTACACAGAAAATAACTTTGATTAAATCTTTTTTAGGATATTTGTGGCTTTCTGTAGATGAAGTAACTGTATTTGAAGAGATTAATATTGAAGAAAAAGAGAGAGAGAGAAAAAAAAAAGAAAAAGATAGAACATGTCATTTGTTTTTTAGTCTCTTTTTCTTCTCTGAAGTCTTCCACAAAGCCTCTGTTGCCAACCTCTTTAATGAAGGACTAGCCCATTCCATTTCCTCTATTTTATCCAAAATCTTATTTTTTTTTGATATACAGCAATGCAGAGTCTAAGTCTTCAAAAATTCTAGGGCCATCAGGTAGAAAGATTTTTAGTTTGGCAGGAAACAGAAGGTAGGTTTTAAACTGTGCTTTCTTTAGTTCTCTTATTAATGACAGGAAAACTTTTCTTTTAGTTATTACCAAGGAAGAATAGTCATTGTCAAAACGCACAGTTGCCTCATTAATTTTAACAGGTGCTTTAGCCCATGCAGATTTAAGAACCATCTCCTTGTCATAGGATGATAGAAATCTAACTATAACTGATCTAGGATACTTTTTGTTAGTGTTAACATTAGATATGGATCTATGGGCTCTCTCAATATCAAAAGAAAATGCTTCTGGTAAGTCTAAAGTTTTAGGAAGCCAAGTATTTAAAAAATAAGTAATATTGTTACCTTCTATATTTTCTGGCAGTCCAAAAATCCTAATATTATTGCGCCTAGATCTATTTTCCAGGTCATCAAGTTTAGTTTGTAGATGTGTATTCTGCTTCAGCAAAAACTCAATGTTAATTTCTTCTTCCTGGATTCTATTCTCCATGTCATTAACAGTCTCTTCTATGCCTGTAATCTGAGTCTTCTGTTGTTGCAAGTCTAGATGTAACAGATCTATTTGTTTTGTAGTTTTTTTTCTATGAAGTTATCAATTTTAGTATCCAGTTTGTCCATTTTGGTAGTAAGTTGCTGAATTGTAGATATCAGAGACTGAAGTTCTTTATTAATGCTGGAATCCATAGAATTTGTCTTACTGGAACTCATTTCAAACAGAGGAGCTGACAGAGAAATTTCCAAAGTGTTTTCTGACAGGAATATTATTGAAATGTTCTTTCTTTTTTAGATATTATTCAAGAAACTGATATTCCAAACGTATTTAGAAAGAAAATTATTTCATAAATTAATTTTTAAAGTAATTATTTCCTGTCAGTGCTGTGAGATTGGTGGAGCTGAAGAAATCTGCTGCTATCCTGTGTTCATCCTTGGCCATGCCCCATTATTACTGGCTTCTTGATATCACTGTATCTTTAATCACTTAATTGGGATGTAGTGCTGGATGTATATAAAGAATATTACACAATGATAATGGTATTCACCAATGAAGGCAAAACTGCCGAAACTGGTTTGATTTTACACCTATTTTACAATAAACTTAGGTATCACTCTTGGTGCTGGCCTCCTTTTTTGGATTGAGTATGTGATGTAACACCACACACAGTTACAGACTTCACGCCTCTGACTGTACTTTTTTAGCAGGATGTCCAGCATTGCACCCTATATGTCTGCTCTGGTCCTCAGAGTATTGTATTGTTAATATCAGGCTACATGTTGCCCATACCTCTTAGAGCCAGGATTCTGGACAAAGCCATATATATGTGGGACACAGACCCCAGCACAAACACAAGGACAAAGCTTGAATATTGCTTCTACAAAGTTAGACAGTTGGTAAAATTCAGGTTTTGTATTAGCATGAATGTTCTTTTTTTTACTCAAATAATGTTATTTTCAATTAAAATAATATTTACATAGTATTTTGAATATCATTTTAAACAACTATATACAATATTTGCAATAGCCTGACTTTCAACAGTATACACTTTATGTTAGTACATATAGAATTGACAGATCAGTTATCAGAGATACAACATTGATTATTACAGAGTGTCCAACAAATATATAACTTTCTTTCAAGGATTATTTACCAATGGCCTGGAGTAGATTCATAGTTCTTTGATTTTTATTTTCATCAATGCAGTTGTCTTCAGTAGAGTGTAGAATTCTTCCAGGGATAGTGGTGTATTTGAATTCCACCTTCTGGTTATGCATTTCCTAGATATAGCAAGTATTCTCCATAACAGATATATATTTGTCTTATTCAGGTAGCGACCTTCAGTTACATTTAGTATAATCAATGCTTTAGTTAAGGTAAAGGATCCATTAAATAATGCTTGAAAAAATGATTAATTCTGTTCTAGTATGATTTAATTTTATTACATTCATAAAAAATATGAATCCAGTCTGCTTTATTTGGCTTTTCACACCTCCAGCAAAAACCATTTGTAATAGAACTGATCTTCTTAATACTATCTGGTGTTAAAAATGCTCTATGTAAGTATTTCCAGTTAAATATTTTCCAGTACCATGTGTTAGAGGTGTAATTAACTGATAGTAAGATGTTAGATGTAATTTCTTCTGTTAACTGTAATGCCTGACCTTTTGTTAAGAACTGCCAGTATGATGGTTTGGGAATTGTTTTATATGCTATTAACTCTTTGTATAGATTTGAGATGGAGATTTTCTTTTCACAACTATTATATATAAATATATATAGAGAATTTATTAGATTTGGAATTTCTTTAAATGAGGAATTATTAATTAATCTGCAGGAATCTTGAGTGTGCATTAGAATGCTTTGCATGGTTAACCAGTCTTTTGTTGGAATATTGTAAGTTGTTTTTATCATGTGTATATCTAAAACATTTATTTTTTTACACATTGAAACAAGCATAAGAGTCTATTTTGTTCCCATGAGGTTATTGTTTCCCTATATATTTTGTGATGTAAGTACTTAGTGATAGTAAACAGGGTTAAAATGTCAAACCAATGTTTTAGATCTGTATTTGCATTGATAAGTTTCCTAAAGGAATTGATGTAATGATTAATCAGACAAGTTTTAGAAGGTTTTGTTATGTTATATTGTAAACTAATGCATAGTATGCACCAGGGTTTGTTAGATTTGTCTAGTATTAAGAATTTTTTAATAAGTTGAATTCATTAATTAACATAACTGTTGATAAGTCTTTCCAGTTGGCAAAGTAATTTGGGTTTATACAATCTATTGTAGTTTTAAGCAGAGATGCTTTTATATATGTTTCTATTTCTGGGATGTTCAATCCTCCTTGTTTCCAGGGTTTTATGTGATGAACAGGAGCTACTCTATTCTTTTTGGGATATCATAAAAATTTTATTAAGCATGATTTATTTCTTTAAGCATACATCTTTCAGGAATTAACTGTATTAATAATGCTACATATAGTATTTTTGGCAATAAGACCATTTTTATTAATTGCAATCTGTCTTCAAAAGTAATATTATTTTGTTCCGTTTTCTATATATGTTTTTACTGATTCAATAATGTTTTTATAATTTATTGATACTGTTTCGTTTCGATTTTTGCATAACACTATTCCTAAATAATTTAGTGTAAGTTCTTGTTTTCCTATGATGGATTTAGCTATAAATTGTAATTCTTTTTTCTTATTTAAAAATAGAAATTTTGATTTTGCTCTATTAAAGTGTAGGCCTGAAATCTTATAAAATGTCTCCACTGTTTCTTCCAGCTCTTCTAATGACTCTCTGGAGTTTGATAGGGTTAATAAAATATCATCAGCAAAAAGTATTATTTTAGATATGTACTGGTCATAGACTTCTATTCCTTTTATTTTTGGATTATTACATATTATTTCTGCAAGTATTTCTATAGCGAAAGCAAATAAAATAGGAGATGGGGACATCCTTGTTTAGTACATTTTCTTATATGGATAGATTCTGAGGTGAAAGAAGCTAATTTAATATAGGCTAAGTTATTAATATAGATGTTTTTTAATAATATGATGAAGGAAGTAGGAAATACAAATAATGCTAAAGTTTTAAATAGATATTCCCAGTTGAGGGAATCAAAGGCTTTTTCTATGTCTAATCCGATAACAAGTGTTTCTCTATCTTCTTTATTCACATAATCTATAAGGGTAAGTATCCTTTTAATATTATCATGCGTGTGACTGTTATATTTATATATATATATATATATATATATATATATATATATATATATATATATATACGTGTGTGTGTGTGTGTATATATATATATATATATATATCTATATATATATATATATATATATATATATATATATATATATAAATCGTATGTCTGTGTGTGTATATGTATATGTGTATATATATATATATATATATATATATATATATATATATATATATACACACACATATATATATATATATATATATATATATATATATATATATGTATATATAAATCCAGTTTGATCATTATTAATTGTCTTTGAAAGTAGGATTTTCATTCTGTTAGCTAGGATTGACATAAATACTTTGTAGTCATTATTCAGTAATGATATAGGTCTGTATGAAGTGCAAATGTCTGATGTGTTATTATCTTTTAGAATTGGTGTTATGAGGGTGGTATTTTTGCTTCTGACTGGACATCTAGCAAAGTTTTATGAAAAAGGGAGATTACTGTTGAAGGGAAGAGCTTGTAAATTTCCATAACTGTACTGTCTATCCCTGGAACTTTGTTAGATTTACTTTCTTTTATCTTGTCAATAATTTCTTTGTAGGATATAGGTTTTTGTAGATCTAGATTTAAGTTTTCTGGAATTTTTTTATATTGATAAGATTTGTATCTAAGTTTATTTGGTTGATATCTAAATCTTCTTTTTTGAAATGTTCCATATAATGGAAAGGAAATGCTTCAAGGATGTCTCCTATATTTGATACTTTTTTTCCCTTTCGTTTGATGATATATGCTATGTTGTTTGCTTTGGATTGTATTTTAATTCTTGTAGATAAATTATGTAGCTATCTGGGGGAGGTGGCTAATAAGTTAGCTTGTAATTTTTCCAAGGCTAAACAAGTTTTGTTTGTTAGAATTTCATTATATGTTTTATTTAATTCCTTTATTTCCTTTTTGACTTCAGGAAAATTCAGATTTTTTTTTAGATTTTGCTATCAAGAGTCTGGTTTGCAAGTCTAATGATTCAGATTCCCACTCTCTAACTTTGTTTTTGAACCAGCTAAGGGTCTTACCAAATAAATACACTTTTAATGAGTACCATACAATGACACTACTGATTTCTGTTGTATTATTAATTTCAAAAAATAATTTAGTTTAGACAACATCCAAGGTCTGAATTCTTTAATTTTCATGATATAGGATGGAATTCTAGTTCATAGGTTCATAGTTTAGTACTAAGCTGACTGCCCTTGCACGCCATTTTAAGCCTAGCCAATTATCCATTGTGAGACTCAAACCCTGTACCTTGTGTTTGTAAGGCAAGCACCTTAGCCATTGAGCCACCCTCCCAACCCCAAAAATGATCACAGGTTCATAACTCGCTAACTGCCCTTATGAGCCATTTTTTAAGCCTAGCCAATTATCCCCTGTGAGATTCAAACCCTGTACCTTGTGCTTGTAAGGCAAACACCTTAACCATTAGGCCACCATCTGAATCTTGAGTTGAGAAGATTAATGATTTAAAGTCTATTTGGAGTTTCATTATCAGTGAGTCATGATCTGAGAATGGGCATGTAGCTATTGAGAAGTTGAGGATTTTTGTTTGTAAATCTTGAACTACGAACCATTTGTCTATTCTGGTTTGTGCTCCAAATCTATAGCCTTTATCAGAAAATAGTAAAGATTTATCATCTTTTACTTTAAAACTGTCTATTAAATGAAATTAATCAATCCATCTTTTTAAGGATTTTGAAATAATTGCTATGGGAAAAGACTTCTTGGTGGTTTCAGAAGCTTCTAAGATACAACTAACATCTCCTCCCAGTATAAGATTTCCTTTATAATTGTTGGAGATAAAATCTAAGTGTTTTAACCATTCCTGCACTAATTCCTGGGAACCAATATAGATTGGTGAAAATCCATAGCCTGTTATTAAATTTTACTATAAGAAATGCTAGTAGACCTTCTTTGTCTTCATATTTATAAATAACTTTTGGAGTGATAGCGTTTTTCTTCCAGATAATTGATACTCCTTTTGTCTTTGTTCTTTAGGAGGATTGAGCCAAGATTGTGTAGTCCTTAGGGTTCCAGATAAAGCTATCATTAGTCTTGAAATGCGTTTCCCGGAGAAATACTACTTGTGCCTTATTTAGGCTTAAATATTTTAGTAAGTTTGATCTTTTACTTGGATTATTTAAGCCATTAGTATTTAAGGTTAAGAACGTTAAATCCATTTCAAATTATTGTTGGATGAAGCATTTTATTTATTTATTTTTATTTTGATTATAGTAATTATACTATATTCTCTGATAACATTGAATGTTATTTTTATGTGAGCACACTTGGGAGTGCTATTTAATGTTCTTTCTTCTTTAAATACAAGTATGGTAGAATTCTGGTCAAGCTTTAAAAAAATACTTTTATAAAACATTAATTCTAAACTATCAAGTACAATAAATATGAATTTTCCATTAAACATGGAAAGAAATTAATTCCTAATCCAATAGATAAAGATAGATCTATTGGATTATCACTCATACCTTTAACCAACAATATCAACTGAGCTCCATTTGTTAAATTATTATATGGAGAATTTTCTTAAAAGAGATATGAAATTATATATTATTCTATTATTATTCTATATTATTTTATCCATTAGGATGGAATGTTCGTAGTGTAAGCAATTATTTTGTTGACTTAGAAAATATCCAATATATAGTTACCTTTAAGAGATTTCAAACATGTCAGACATGCCATTTCAGATAAATTAAATGCAACATAGGAACATGCACTAGATAAGCCAACAACAAATGGAATATTACTAGAATACTGTCTTTCAGCTTTTCCCAGTTAGGGGTCGCCACAGCGGAACTCCGGTCCGCTAATGATTGGCAATAGATTTTTACATGCTGGCTTGCCAGGCCTAACGCACAACCTTCAATGAAGGAATGCCCATTCATGCATGTCGACACACAGAAGACGCTCTAACAGAATATTCTAGTAATTTACCAGAAAGGCTCATCCAGACTCTGCTACACTTTCCTGTGAAGGAAAGGTTAGTTTGCTTTTATTTTTTGTATTACTGTATTGCCTTTCTATATTTTGAATACTGTAGTTTGTTTTCTTTACCTTGTGTTTTGCTTGCATTCTGTTTCAACAGCATATTAAAACTTCAAAAGAGACCACAGCTCTCTCTGTTCTGAGTCAGGTAGAATTTTTTTTCCCGCCCTCCCACGCATTTAAGTTGTCTTGTTAAATACCACTGTCTTTCTAGTTGCCCGTCTCTTATGTTAATCTGACCATCTATCTCATTTCTCTCTACTTTCACTGGCTTATGTGAGTAATCACAAAATCATCATTGTTGAAATCCCACCCCTTCAATTATTTAAATTTATTGGCCATCCTACAGTATTTCATAGTACCAAAATACAAAAGTGACCACCCCTTTCAATCCATCTTGCTGTTTTAAAAATAGTAACTCTCCACTAAACCTTAACTTTTTAAACAGGTAAAACTCAAGTTACCTACTTTCACATCTAACTTCTCTAGTGCACACTGCAGAGTGCATTCTTTTCAATCTTACCTTTAAGCATCCCTGTGACTAGCACTTTCTCAAATACCTGCTGGAAAGCACTAGGAAGCCTTAAACTCACACAAACACTGAACTGTCCTTGTTAACCAGGAGAAATTAATAGTAGGCACTAAACAGCCTATAATTGCAAAGTACCTTGCTAAGGAAACAGCTCCTATACTTTACAAAAAAAAAAAAGCCCCAAACCAGGCATGTCCAAGGGTCAGCTTCCGGTGATTTCTCCTGTCCACCTGGTGAATCTGGGCATACTGGGGCAATGCAGCAATTGCCTCATGTACACAGACAACCTTCTCCTCCTACCACCCAACACTACAACCTGTGAGAGATGCACTTACATAGCCAAAATGGAAGCAAAGCTCTCTCCACCCAAGATTGTGCTAAACAGTCAAGAGGAGAAGGTTAACACTTACACTACACCTCAAGCAACACATAGCCCTTCTAAACCCGCACCACCAACACCCACATATAGCAACACTAAATCCACATATGCAGAGGCCCTTAACTGTAACCTGCCCAAGCAACAAAGACCTCTGAAGCTGAAATGCAAACAAACACCAATCACAACCAATGTGTCACATAGTTTACAACACCAGCGTGCCACCCAGCAACAGCCCCTAAGGCAAGACAATGTACCTAACACTTTAGTCATAGGTGACTCTATAGTCCGGCACACTGATGTCCCTCTCACCAGGTTGAATAAGGAGAAAATTACAGTCAGCTGCCTATCGGGTGCCAGGATCCACCACATAATGCATGCACTCAAGTCACTCCACAACAAGTACAAATATGACTCTGTCATTGTCCATGTTGGAGTGAATGACTTGAGACGTACCTCCCTGGACTACATGAAAAGAGACATGGAAGAGCGCTCGGATCATGTGGCCCAGGCAGGTATGACCCTAGCCCTGAGTAGCATCCTGCCTTTGCCAAGAATGATACCACAATATAAGGATAAAATGATTGACTTCAACAATTGGCTAAGCTTATGGTGTCATTCAAAGGGGATCCAGTATCTGTCTGCCTGGGATGACATGATTGACAGACCACGATGCTTTGCCAGAGATGGTCTGCACCTGTTGCCCCTGGGATTCAGGTTACTGGCTAAGGCTCTTGCCACCCCTATAGTGCCTGGACAAAACCACCACTGTAACAGGTACAAGCATGCAAAATCTGAAGGTAATGCTACTCAATGCTAGAAGTCTAAACCTCAAAATGCACTCTCGAGGCACTCCTAAAATGGAGAACATCGATATCTGTGCAGTAACTGAGACCTGGTTCAAGGCTCCAGAGAGCACCCCTGCAATACCAGGCTACAACTCTTACCACACTTTTCGGCCACCAAACCAGGACCGAAATACTAAAGGTGGAGGAGTGTCAATATTCACCAAGGATATTCACACCACCAGGCTAGTTGGCCAACACAATGTGTCTGAAATTCTCCAAGTGCAACTAACACTAGGTAAGACTGCAATCCAAATTGTAGCTTGCTACAGATCCCCCACCATACCCCAAGATTCTCACTACACCTTTCTAAACATATTGGAAAATATTAAGATAGAACCAAACACCCTAATACTGGGTGATTTTAACTACCCTGCCATTAACTGGGAAAACTACTCATGTCTCAAAACCTTTGCGTAACGGTTCTTGGAATGCATAAATTCCAACGCCCTGGATCAACTAATCCATAGTCCCACCAGGGGCTCCAATATCCTAGACCTGGTCATTACCAACATGGGAAATCAATGCTCCATACCTATGGATACCCCCTCGTTAGTCAGGTCTGACCATAAGCTAATCACCCTTAACATCCACATCCCACCCCCACCCCCCAGTAAAGAAACCACCATAAAAAACTTCTCCAAAGCCAACTTCATGCTACTCAAGTCAGAAGTGAGAAACTTCATGACACCCATGCAGACGGGAACTGAAAGTTCAATTGCTGAATCCTACACTAAGGCACTGTATGAGCACATCCACTCATGCATGAATCGTGCTATCCCAAATAGAACCAAAATGCTCTCATCCAAAAAAAGGAAGCCAATCTGGTGGTCCCCTGCCATAAACAAACTTTACAACAAAAGGAAGAAACTTTTGCAGAAAGAGGAAAATCAGGATGCAAAAAACTCCCTTACTAGCCTCAGTAAGAAACTGAGATGCCTCATAAAATCCTCCAAAGCTAGTTACGAAAATAAAATTGCTAAAGATTCCAAAGACAACCACAAAGCATTCTATAACTATGTCAAGAATCTAAATGGCAATGCTCAGATCTGCTCTGAGCTAAATCAGAATGGCATTACATATACTGATCCGAAGGATATTGCCAATATCCTGGCAGATCGATTCAGTGCCAACTTCACCCCCCTCACACCCCCTAAATGGCCCATCTCAATACCGGAAGATTGCCAAATTCCAGTAATAATGGCCACACAGGTACAAAACGCACTCTCTAAAGCCAAGAATACAGCATCCATGGGACCAGATGACATCCCGGGCTGTGTACTACATGAACTACAATATGAACTGGCACCTCACCTAAGTGTCATGTTTAATCATAGCCTCACCTCAGGTTTCATGCCCACTGAGTGGCGCAGAGCTACAGTTATCCCAATCCACAAGGGGGGATCCACCTTGGATCCCAGAAACTACCGTCCCATCAGTCTGACAAGCCTTATCTGCAAGGCCAGGGAGCGTATTATCATGGAACTTATAAACAAAGACATTGGCAACCTTCAAACCCTGGACCCCACCCAGTTTGGGTTTGTGAAGGGCTGATCTTGTCTCCTGAACCTGATTGACTTCTTTGAATCAGTCTCCAGAGCCATGGATAAGGGTAAGGTGGTCCACACAGCCTATCTAGACCTTGCCAAGGCCTTTGACACCACCCCCCACTCTGGAATCATAGATAGACTTACTAAGTTGGGCATTAATCTCTACATCACCCAATGGGTTGCTAAATGGCTTACTGATAGAACCCACACTGTAAAAGTAGCTGACTCCAAATCCAGCTCCAGACAAGTGACAAGTGGAGTACCTCAGGGTTCAGTCCTGGGGCCGCTCTTGTTTGGCATCTACTTCTCTGAAGTACAGGTCAACACTAAGGGACTCTGGCTAACAAAGTTTGCAGATGACTGCAAACTGGGAGCCATTATTGAATCCACAAATGATGTGGATACTCTACAAAAGGGCCTTACAGAAACAGATGCTTGGTGCCAGAGCCATGGGCTCAAGCTCAATGCCAAGAAATGTATTGTTATCCCTTTGGGAAAAACATGTATCCATGAATTACCATATAGGTGGCAGTACACTAAACACAGAAAGTGTGATAAGAGACTTAGGGACACAGGTGGACAGTGGTCTCACCTTCGATAACCACATCGCCACAACAGTCAGGAAATCCTTCTATGTGGCACACCTCATCATGAAGGGCTTTTCATCCAGAAAAAAGGAGGTCATTGTCCCACTGTACTCATCCCTCATTAGACCCATTATAGAATACAATGCCCCATTTGGTATGTACCTCTCAAGACATCTGACTGGAAAGGCCTCAGAAATACCTCACTAAAAGAATCACAGGCCTAAAACAGATGCCCTACGCTAACCGCCTTAAAAAACTCCAGCTATACTCTGTCGCATATCGTCTACTCAGAGGCGATCTCTGCTTAACATACAAGGCCATGTCAAACCCAGAACTGTTGGACATGCTACACTTAAAGAAATCCCAATCCCTCAGAGCTACACGCTCCAGGAATCTAAACCTTGTCATCACAATAAACAAAACATGCTGGAGGGATAGGTTCCTGACCCAGAGACTCCCAGACTCTGGAATAGATTGCCCATACATGTCAAGCAGAGTGCCTCTTTGGACCTCTTCAAGAGGAACCTTGACGATTGGATGGGAGAAAGGAAATTCACCCCAGGGATCACGTCAGTCGCCCTGCTAGACAGGGGTCCAGGAAAGTAAATAATGTGGGAAGAAATAGCCAGGGAATTGTTATGGCTAGGCTTGTATAGGCCCTAGGGCTGATAGCCTAGTACCAACCTATGAACCTATGAACCTATGAACCTATGAACATGCAATGTCTAACTGTGAGGCAACAACACTACCACAGTACCACCACCGCAGTGTTGGAATATTACTAGAATAGTTTGACTAAAAGGACTCTGCAGAAGCCAATCGGTGATTACCAATGGAGTATATATTTACTGTAGGCGTACTGCCCTCCTTTACTGTTCCTCTCTTCAACTCACTAACTTCAACTTGAACTTATGAAAAGACATGGCTTATCAGTGGCATCCTGTCTCTGTGCAGAGGCATCCTACATTCCAGTGACCAGTGTATTTATATATTTATAGATTTACAAAGCAGAGTCTAAGAATGAACTATGATTACCCTGATAATTCCCTCCCTGCATAGCACACCTCCTGCTTCCAGAATGGGTGATCACATCAGGTCTAGGCTGAATGTGTAGGTACCCAAGTCAAGACTTGCCTTAAGTAAGTATTAATCAAATAGTGTTAGAGCATCTTAAAGATTTCTTGGGGCAGTTAGAAAACTCTAAAGCTTATGGTCCTTTAATGAAAAACAGAGGTTTCCCTTTTCTTTTTTCTTTTTTTTTTTTAAATCACTATTAATGAAAGTAAATCAGCAAACAGGTAAACAGAAATAACATTCAATAGTCCATCATGGACATGAATCATAATCCATTAAACAAATCAGTGACTAAGATCACTCTAGTAGATTTTATAAAGACAAATTAAAAATGATTTCCTAGCTCTTTACATTTTCTGATAAAGCAAAATGCTAACAATAAGCTATTTTAACTAGAATAGTAGAGCCTTTTAACTTTACCTTGCATGTATACAATTCTACTTATTCTGTAGTGTCAATAGCTGTCTTTGAAGTCTGTACAATACTTCACTTCTTCAAATCATTCCTTTTTCAGTTCAGATAATATTTTGCCAAAACGGCAACAATATTTCAAGGGCACAATTAATATTTAGACTGATATCTCAAATTAATAACTTATCAGTTGCCAAATAAATTAGTATAGAGTATATGGTTAGTTCAGACATAACATGTTGCAAAAAGTAATATGTATCTTTTCGTGTGCTCTAGAGACTATCATTTGTGAGTGGCATATATAATGTAGCATATAAAGAGCAGATAGCTTATGGATTCAGGTTGTTAAACTAAGTTATGGTTATTAATCAGTTTCATTTAAGTTCACAGGTACCAATTTTACTGCCTGAGTTGAGTTTCCAGGAGTGTGTAATCCAATGTGGGTAATTTATAAAGTATATATAAATTGTCCTATTAAGTTATCGAATTTACCCTTCCTTAGGTTATAATTCAGTTTAGTAGCTGAACATTACTTTTTTGTTATCTGTAAGGCTAAATGCGCTTCACAGATTCACAAAGCCCATAGAAACTGCAGCAGTAATTTTCTGTTGCCATGACAATTCAAATATACTGGTTCCTAACCACTAAGTGTTAAAAAAAACTGAAATAGCTCACGAGGCTAGTAGCATGTAAAAAAACGCTTCACTTCACACAAGCAACAGTACATTTTCCCTACTTTTATATATTTTGTTAATACTGAAGGAAATAATTCAACTGGCAGTATGTATATAAATTAAACATTTCAGAGTTAATCACTAATATGTCCCATAACCCATTAAGCATAACAGTGTCCACCATCAATCTAATAACTATTGTAATAACATCTATTTGAGTCTACTTTTCCTCAGAAACATGAATCACAATTCATTAAACAAAGCAGAGTCTAACATCTGTCTAATAAACATTATAAACACATAAAGACATATAATAGTAATTTCCTAGCTCTTTAATCTTTGTGATGTAGCAAAATGTTAACAGTAAGATATTATAACTGGAAGACTAAAACATTTAAATTTTTCCTTATGTGTATACATTTCTACTTATACTGTAGTGTCAAGGACTGTCTTTGAAATCTATGCATTACTTCACTTCTTTCAACTCATTCATTTTTCAGTTCAGGTAATATTTTGTCAAAATGTCAATAGCATTTCAAGGACACATTTAGTATTTAAACTGATATTTTAAATGAATATCTATCAGTTGCCAAGTGAGTTAGTACAGAGTGTGAGGGAACTGCAAAGATAACATGTTGCAAAAAGTAATATGTATATTTGTGTGTGCTCTAGAGACTGTCAGTTTCAAGTGACATATAAAATGGAACTTTTACAGTGCAGACAGCATGTGAAGTCAGCATGTTAAACTGAGTAATACTTTTTAATCAAGCAGCTACATTAAAGTGTACATGTTGTTTGGGGACATTTCAGTTATGTTTCCAGGAATGTGTAGTCCGATGTGGATAAATCATAAAAATTTACAAATAGTCCTATTATGTATTTATTTTACCTTGCTTAGGTTGTATTTCATTTTCATAACTAAACAACATTATTTCTGTGAGGCTAAATGCACTTCGCAGGTTCACAGTGCCCTTAGAAACTGCTGCAATTGTTTACTGTTACTATGGCAACAAAATAGTTCATGAGGCAAATAGAGTGTAAAGAAAGCGTCACTTCTCTTAACCAACAGTGCATTTTCCCTCCTTTATATATATATATATATATATATATATATATATATATATATATATATATATTAGTTAATACTAAAAGGAAATAATTCAAAGGACATATGTACATAAACGAAACATTTCAGAGTTAATCACAAGCATGTCCCCAAACCCAATAAGCATAACAGTGTCTATCATTAATCTAATAACTATTGTAATAACAATTAATTAAGTACACTTTTTCAATTAGACTGCCTTATAACTAGATTATTTTAGGCTATTATTTATCTTTGTGTAGGTAGTGAGTTATTAAATATATACAGACTATATTAGTATAGTATATAGCAGGGAATTTAGAAAGGGAGGCAAGATGCAATTAAAAACAAATAATGAGAAAGAGAGAAGAGAGGAAAAAAAAAAAAGTAAAAGAAAATACACATATACTATGTATGTTGATTTACAGTATAACTATTTTATGTGCTATATAACCCTCCTTCTGTGAAAGAAAAGTACCCTGTTTTACATACCTGCGGTAATGTGAAAACTCTTATGTGTCATCTATTTTCAAAAAATATAGATAAAGATTCCAGTAGTTATTTACCTTTGTTTTAAAATTCCAAGCAGTAAAATTGGTCCTTTAAAGTAATGTTAAAACAATTCATATCATAGTAGATGCTTTGAGAGATTTGGCTGTAACAGTATCAGTCTTTTGCTTCTTCTTTTTGACGTCTGTCTAGACATTTGTTTCTTTTGTTCTCTTGAGAGAAGGTGACATCTAATCCATGTCTTCTGGTAAAGTAATCACATTATTAGTTTTAATAAATGAAGAGGCTTCCTCTAAGTCATTAAATGTCCTCATCGCATTGGCATACATTATTTTTATCTTAGCTGGATATGTAAGATGTGCTTTAATGTTATTTTGTTTCAGAAATTTTATCACTGGCTACACTTTTTTCCTTTGTTCTATTATTCTAGATGAATAGTTGTTATCAAATCTTATCAGGCTTTGTTTATATTTTAGAGGTGCCTTCCTCCAATCAGATCTTAAAATCATTTCCTTTTCCACGAATGAAAAAAAATTGATAATTATTGACCTAGGAGGAGAATTTGAGTTAGTGGCAGCTTTCCCAAGAGGTCTGTGCTCCCTTTAAATGCAAAAGGAAAGTCCTTCTTTTAAATTTATAAAGTCAGGGATCCAGCTTGATAAAAAGGAAATAATATCCTCACTTTCTGTGTTTTCAGTTAATCCGAAAATCCTGATGTTATTTCTCATCTTCCTATTTTCCAAGTCATCTACTTTATTAACCAACCAAGTGTTTTGCTTAAGAAGCAATTCTTTATGTGTTTCCTCTTCCTTAATTCTGCTTTCTAAGTCATTTAATGAAACTTCTATTCCTGTTATCCTTGTCTGATGTTGTTGTAGCATTTCCTTGAGAGTGTCAACCTGTTTTTGACTGCTTGTTTTAAGATTTTCTAGTTTCTCTTTAAAATCATCCATCTTCAAAGACAGCTCCTGCAGGGTAGATGTCCTCTGTTGTAGCTCTTTCTTTAAGGCAGCATCCTGGTGAGAATTCCTTGAGTTGCTCATTTTAACTAGTGAATATATCTCCAAGCTTTTTGACAGGAAATTATTTGTAAAACTTCACCAAAGTTTCTAATTATGTAAATTAGTTCTTTATCTATAAGATTTTATACTTTGAAAAAAAAAAGAATATTTTTCCTGTCATATTTAACTAGTTATATGGAGCTCTAAAAAACTGTTGCTTTCAGTTAGCCATTCAGGCTCCGCCCCTAGCATAAATGTTCTGATGGGTATGAAGTGTACATAACTTCCTTCAATAACCTCATTTTAATTGGAGACATTCACCCCAACCCCGGCCAAAACCCACCCACAAATAATTACCACCCCCTTCCTCTAACCTTTCATCCCCTTACAATACTCTTAAATTTTTCACACTCAGTGTCCAGAGTCTCAACAACAAAGCACATCAGTTTCAAGAATGGCTAAGTCATAACGAACCTGACATTGTAGACATCTCTGAAACTTGGCTCACACCCCACATCTCTGACTCTGAACTCCTACCCTCTGGATTTCACACTCTTAGATGTGACCGCCCAAAGAAAAAAGGTGGAGGCATTGCATTAATCTATTCCAATCTACTTACCTTAATTCCCCTACCAAACCTCATTCCTAAATTCAGCAATGCAGAACTAACAGGTGGTCTATTAAAAATGAATAATTACAAAAGCCTCTGTATCATTGCCTTTTATATTCCACCTGCAAATAACATCTCAACCCTTAAAGACATACTCCAATGGGCCTCAGCTGAATTAAACCTTGAAACTTACATACTAGGCAATGTAAACATCGATTGGAATAAAATCAACAGTCCCGTGCCCCCCCTGTCCATTAACCTCCTTAACTTTACTCAAGTATCCCACTCCATCACCAGACCCAATAAAACAAATCCCCCAGGATCCACTCTTGACTGGATCTTAGTCACCCATCCAAATAAAATTACCAACTCTGGCACCATCCCTGACTCTATTTGTGACCACCTCCCAGCATTCATTCACCATGTAACCACTTCCCATTCACACCAACATCAATATATTCAGACCCACAACCTTAGTAAATTTGACCCCAAAACCTTCTCTAACTATCTAAAACAAATGAATTGGAACATTCTAAAAACCCTTTCACTCAATAAAGCCATAGACCACTTTAATTCTACTTTCCTAGACACTCTAAATTCCCTAGCTCCACCAAGGAAAAAAAGAATAAAAACTGCCCCTTGGCTAACCAAAGAAACAAAGCAAATTATGCATCAAAGAGACAAATCCTGGAAGCTTACCAAAAGAATAAACTTCCCAAAACCCTTCTCTAATATACACAGCTCCGTTACATTGCAAAAAAACAAATCTTCAAAGACAGAACATCCTACTACACTATGCTCCAGTCCAACCATCCCCAAAACTCTAGGCTTTTTTGGAAGTCCAAAAACTCATTCCTCAACCCAGGCTCCAAAAATAACCCATGCCCGGACCCAAGTAAATCTGACCTTGAATTAGCCTCACTATTCAACTCTTTCTTTATAGAGACAATATCCAACCTAACAAAATCTTTTCACAACAACGACCCATCTCTCCTACATTTCACCTCATCTAAGTCTCCAAATAATTTCTCCCTATGTTTGAGCTTAAACCTGTCTCCGCAAACTACATAAAAAGACTTCTATCCAAACTTAAACCCTGCTCCAATGCAACTGACAACATCCCCTTTTCTTTTCTCAAGTCTGCTGCCGATGGTATAGCTCTCCCAATTAGTATCCTAATTAACAGATCTATAAAGGAATCCTATGTCCTTAAACTCTGGCGTTCTCCATTTAATTTATTCTTCCTCTGCACAACGGAGGCAAAAACACTAACATTTCAAACTCCCCTAATCTCTAAAATCCTAGAAAAATGCATCCACCTCCAAAGTATGCCTTTTCTGAGTAAAAAACAACTTCTTACCCTTACTCAACATGGCTTTCGACCATGACATAGCACCATAACAGCTCTATTCTCATTCTTAGAAACTGTCAATCAAGCCCAAGATTCTGTGAACTTAGTATCCACAGTGCTCCTAGATCTCTCTAAAGCATTCAATACTGTTTCCCATAAGCACCTTCTATGTCACCTCTCAAACCTAAATCTCTCCCAAAACACTCGTTCCTGGTTCTCAAGCTATCTGTCAGATAGAGCTTAGGCTGTGAAATGGAAAAAAGGCACCTTATCTTTCTTACCCACTCCTACCAGAGTACCACAGGGTTCCATCCTCTGACCAATACTGTTTAATGTCTTTATCAATAACTTTCACTCTGCTATTCCTAATGCCAAAGTCAACCAATATGCAGATGACTCTACACTTGTCTGCTCTGCCTCTAACCTCTCTGAACCCTTATCTAAAACTCAGACTGCCTTCTCAACTACTGAGATCTGGATGTGCCAAAATCACCTTTCTTTCAATGCTATCAAATCTAAAATACTTCTATTCACTCCCTGAAAATATTTCTCTTTTGATAAAAATTCCTTCCAAGTCCTTAGCCAGAACAACTCTCCAATTGAAGTTGTTCCCTTTGCCAAACTACTCTGTGTAACTATAGACAAACACCTCAAGTTCGACATCCATATTCAGCAAAATATAAAGAAAACCCACCAAAAACTAGGTATGCTATACAGGAACAACCATTTCCTCTCTACTTCTACCAGGCATACTCTGGCCTCCTCTTACCTCCTTCCCTCCCTTCTGTATGGTGCCCCACTACTAACCTATCCTCTTCCATCACTTCCAAACTTGAAAGCTGTTATAACAAAATTTCTAAATTTGCCACCAAAGCCATATATTCCACACATCACTGTGTTACCCTCCAGTCCCTCAAATGGTTAGAACTCACAAATTACCTGGACTTCCTCCAGCTCACTACAGCGCATAGACTATTTAATCCAACCAAATGCCCATCTCTAACTAACATCCTTCCCCCATACACCCCAAATAGAACTCTCAGATCTGAACACCAAAACATGATTACTATTGACAAACCTAAACATCCTGCTGGACAACTTCTCCTCTCCTTCTCCTTAACTATGAAATGGAACTCTCTCCCTTCCACACTAAGGACAATGTCAAATACAAACAACTTCAAAACACAGCATTACACCTACCCCTCCTCCAAATGGAAATGTAACTGCATTATCACTACCTAGAACTCTTTAACAAAAGCCCCCAGGAGGGTATCCTCCTGAGTTCCTAAGCACCTTATAACTGGCTATAACCTTTTATAGCTAATTCCCATACGATCTCTCACACACTGTAAATATTGTAAGTAGCTTTTGACTTTCACTTTAACTATGTGAATATGTTGAAATGTATCTGCATGACATTTTTCCACTAAAGGCAATATTGCTCACACTTTCCCCCGGATTTACTAATCTTCCATGCAGGACTAATCTAGTCCTACACGGAAGTGTCAGTTTAAGAGGAGGACGGCAGTGCACCATGTATATTAATAAAGACATGCTGCCTGAACTCCAAATGCTACATGGAGTGTGGAAGAGTGCAGGGAGTGTGTCTGAGAGCAGAGCTCTCAGAATAAACATGCCCCTGCAAAGTAGAACAGAAGAATGTGTAAATAAATGAGTGAGACAGCTCACAAGCGTCCGCATATCTGCAACAGTCCCCAGGTGTTCAACAGCAACAGTGCAGTCAAATAAAAAGAAGAATCCCTATTACTGATATATTTAAAACCTCGAGTACAGCTAACAGTAGGTGCGCGGGTTTGCCCATCGCCTAGCTACAGTTAAAGCAGCTGAAAAGGCTGAAGAAGATAACAAGGAATATATATGCAAATGAAGCAGCACAGTAATAGTGGAGTAGTTAGAGCATCCACCTAATGGATGGGCATTCCCAGTTCAAGTCCCACTGCAGCACAAATCATTTTCCACAGGAAATCTGTATATGAACATAATTTTACATTGTTTTGCCGTATAACCTACAGAATAACAATTAAATGTGAACTGGAGTACTGCATGAAATGCACATGTGAAGTGTTAGTGTCATAATGAATAAGGCACATGAACGCAGGTCTAAGCACAAATAAGTAGTGGTAAGCATGTCCAAGTGTGCTTGCATGGGGGTAAGCATTGCCCACACAGAGTAAGCAAAGTAGAAGCTAATGAGTGCAAGAAACTGTAACCGGAGGTTAGCAGTGCTTACCATTGGGCAAACCCATGCAAACCCGTATACAACTGCTGTAAAGTTCCTTAATCACTCGGGATCCAACGGCCCAAGTTCCGCCCAGCAACAAAATAACTGCTTTAGCAAAGCTCAAACCTAGGATCCTGTACACTACAGTCACAGTAGTTAACTACTAAGTCATCATAGCAATAGCAATATTAAGGCCATACATCCCATACACCCACATGGATTTATATATATATATATATATATATATATATATATATATATATATATATATATATATATATATACATATATATATATATATATATATATATATATATATATATATATATATATATATATATATATATATATATATATATATGCATGCAGACATATGCATACATATCTATATCTATATATATATATATATATCTATATATATATTATATATATATATATATATATATATATATATATATATATATATATATATATATATATATATATATATATATATATATATATATATATATATATATATATATATATATATATACATATATATATATAAATGTATATATATATATATATATATATATATATATATAGAGATATATATGCATATATATCTATATACATATATATATATATATATATATATATATGTATGTGTGTGTGTGTGTGTGTGTGTGTGTGTGTGTGTGTGTGTCCATAGATATACACAGATATGCAGCTATGATAGGAAACAGCACACAAGAATGACATATGTTCACAGGCTATGCCAATGGAAGTGAGGGGCTCAAGCAAGAAACATGTAACATGTAGCATGACCCCCCCCCCAGATGGACAGAGGAAACATACACACAAACCCACAAACAATGTAAATAGCCCACTGCTTCCCAGACCACAGGCAGGATACAACCAGGGGGAGTACACAGTGCACCCATGAAATCTAATCTTGGAACACAGACAGGAGCGTTCCTTGTGGGACCCCCCAAAAATTGACATATTATGGAAGGAAGCTGATGCAATGACCATTCTGGCCTGGCAGTGTACATACTCGGAATACAAGGTTGGGAAAGCCTGATGATCCATGGGTCGAGACAATGTACGACATGGGTCACGTGGAGAGTGGGCAGCATGTAGTGGTGTGTTCAGACCCGACCTGCACCCAGAGTAAGGATGGGTGCTGTACAGGAGGTGCGGGTGGGGGAACTATGGGTAGCTAGTTATGGGTCTTGGTGTGCAGTTGTTGGCTGATGTGGGTCTATAGAGACAGCCCCAGGGATGTAAGCAAAAGTGTTCATTTGGCAGAGGTGTTGCCCAACGAGCAGCCACACACACTATGAGTCCCACTGCAGCAAAGTCTAATCTACATGGCAAAGAATGGAATAACCAGATGTAGATGTATATATGTAGTGGTATGTGTGTGTATATCTACCCATAGCTACATGGAGCTATACCTCTCCCTCTCCGTAGTACAAATGTATACATACAGAGACAGAATACATCTACATACCCACATATAGATAAAAACATATGCACACAACCATACAACCATATGTCATTAGATATATATAGACAGCAATATATAAATATATACATGTATGCATACATATACAGATATATCTCTATATAGTAATGTATATATTATATATCTATATATATATATATATATATATATATATATATATATATATATATATATATAGACATACACACACACATATATTTATATATATATATATATATATATATATATATATATATATATATATATATATATATATATATATATATATATATATATATTTAGATATATATCTGTGTGTGTGGGCGGCCACGGTGCTGCAGTGGTTAGCATTGCTGCCTCAAGCAAGAGGTTCTCCGGTTCGATCCTTGGCTGGGGTGCCTTCTGTGTGGAGTCTGCATGTCCTCCCTGTGGTCGCGTGGGTTTCCACCGGGTGCTCCGGTTTCCTCCCACATCCCAAAGACATGCTGTAGGTGAATTGGACACTCTAAATTGGCCCTAAATGTGAGTGTGTGCATGTGTGTGCCTTCTGTGGAAGCTTGGGCACCGGGCTGGCAACTTTACACTGAAAAACTCCACTGCCAATCATGAGCAGACAGATGATCTGCTGTGGCGACCCCTAACTGGGATAAGCCAAAAGAAAAAGAAGAAGATATAGATATATGTGTGTGTGTAAATATACACATGTATATAGCTAGGATATGATACAGCAGTTACAAATTACATATGTTCACAGGCCGTGCAAATGGGGTTGAGGGGTCCAATCAACAAATGTGTAACACGTAGCATCAACCCCCCCCCAGCTAGACCGGTGAAACATACAGACACACAATAAAAGTAAACACACCACTGCTTCCCAGACTACAGGCAAGATACTACCAGTGGGAGAGACCCGCCAAGTCTAATCTTGAAACAAAGACATGTACGTCCCTTGTAGGACACCCAAAAATTCAAACATTTTTGGGTTTCCTGCCATTACACCAATGTCGAACAGCAGGCCACACATGTTCCCAGTGTACAAGGTAGGCCTGATGATCTATGGGGTGAGACAACATACATGATGGGTCCCGAGAAGTGGGTACAGTGTACAGGTGTGGCGAGACCCGACCTGCACCCGGAGTAAGGAAGAGTGCTGAAGAGGATGTGCAGATTGGGAACAATGGGTATGAAATAATGGGCTTAGCTGTGCAGTTGTTGGCTGGAGTGAGTCTATGTGGACCGCCCCAGGGATGTAAGCAGTAGTGTGCATTGGGCAGGGCTGCTGACCAACCTACAGCCACTCCCACTATGAGTCCCACTGCAGCACAGTCTATTGTACATGGCAAAGAATGGAATAATCAGATGTAGATGTGCAACTGTAGAGGTGTGTGTATACATATATATACCCATACCTACATGGAGTGAAACCTTCCCCTCTCCGTAGTACAAATGTGTACATACAGAGACAGAATATAATTAAATACCCAAATATAGATATATAAATATGCAGACACCCATACATCCATAGGTCGTTAGACATATATATATATGATTAATGGCAGATGTAGCTGTGTTATGTCTGTTACCCTCTATGAATGTGAACACTCCAGTATTAATTGGGATATGTAGCTGGGGTCAATGTAGAGCATTACACCCCAGGCCACCACTGACAATGGACAAGCATATAGTCCAACTGTCCCGGTTGACAGATGTGAACAAAATGTATGATGTTGTGAGTGTGTATGAGGGTGCAAGCGGGTGTAAGCCTGTTTGGCCGCCAGTATGTGAATACCACACTGGTGAGCAATGCAGAGGCTGAGTGCAAGATGTCGCAACCAGAGGTTAGTAATGCTATGCTTCACGCAAACAAACGCATACCCACCTACAAATGTTCTACAGTGCCTTAGTCACCCTGTAGCCATTAACAAAATAATCTGCACTGCCAGGTTGCAAACCCCTGACCCTGCACACTATAGTAGATGTGACTTCCACTAAGCCATGGTGGATACACATTCCGCTGCTGTGATCACAAACACATCATCCCACAGAGGCATCCAACAGTATAGGAAATGTATATAATTATGTAGATGTATGTGTGTGTGTATATACAGATATATATATATATATATATATATATATATATATATATATATATATATGTGATATGTGTGTGTGTGTGAAGAATGAATGTTGTGACAATAAAGCATACAAAAAGAATGAGAAGGAAAACAGGAACACCTGTATTATTTTGTGCTGTCATCTTATGTTGTATAAAGCTGGGCAGGGCTAAGCAAATCATTGCTTCTCAAACCACAGGCAGGATATTACCAGTGGGAGTAACACTGTCCACCTGCTAAGTCTACCTTACAAACAATTACAGGGTAGTCCCTGGTGGGACTACCCAAAAATTGCGAATTGTTTGGACATCCGACCATTACACAAGCCAGGGCAGGTATGTTTATGGACTAAAAGGTTGGGAGAGCCTGACGATACATGGGTTGACACAACATACGTGTAGGGTCCCTAACACTGGGGAGAGGGCAATGTGTGGAAATGTGTTATGGCTGGGATAGCAACTGGAGAATGGATGGTTTATGTGTATGTGGAACTCGGGTGGGGTGGAGGAACCATGGGTATGAAATATGGATCCAGGAGTGTCAGGGTTGGATGGCCCAGTTCTAATTGGGCCGCCTTGTGGAGGCCAGTGGGTTTGTTATAAATATATATGCATACACACATACATACATCTATATGCAGAAGTACATTCCCTGTACCACATTCATTCCTTTTGCAGACATAGCATTAAAGTGCCCCTACAAACCTCGACAGTAGCTAGAATAATAGGTTGTGCATAACCATAAATGTAATAGGTTCATAGGTAGATATTAGGCTATCTGCCGAAGGGCATTTATAAGCCTAGCCAAGGTGTGCAGCTCACGCTGCCCCATTGATCAATTTACTAGGCCTATGTCAAGCAGAGCTATTGAATTGATCCAAGTATGTCCCAGTCTTTGACCCCTCACCCCAATTATATTTGGCTTTGGCTAGACTTCTTACATTAAGAGGTTGAGAGGTATGATTCTCATCTATGTTTAGTTGTGCTGTTTGGCCTCTAAGGCTCAAGTCATGACCGAATGGAATCCTGACTCTTTGGAACAATCTGCATACTTGGTTAACAGATGTTAAATAAACATTTATTCATAGTCCATTACAGAAAAGACTGTGACCCCCTTCTCTGCACTGTGGCTTATATATCCCGACTCAATTTCATGCCAAATGCATGGCCTTTGTAACAGTGCAGGCCTTACTTAGACTGTCATGAAATGCTTGTCGTATATATATATATATATATATATATATATATATATATATATATATATATATATATATATATATATATTTGTGGTATTTTCACAATTTTGCTGGGATATAAACTTCCGAAGCAAAATAAGCTGTGGTTTTGTTTCCATTGTATATTGCAGTACTATGGTATTAGAGTTACGAGAAGATAGAGGAAAGGGATGAATCTGCAATCATTCAGAGTTCTGTATTAAGTTTCGAAGTTAGCGCCGTTCTTAAAAAAATAAAATGTGAGGACTTTCCTATTATGAAATATTTGAATCATTCCTGTGATTTGCCGACTACATCAACGCCAATCACTAAACCAGTCTTATTTGTAATATAATGTTGCCAAACTCGTACATCATTAGTTTACATGTGTAATGTGTGCATTATCATATAGTCTTAGTTATTAATTTTTTAGTGTCTTGTTAACTGGAGTAATGAAGTAATGAAATATAGAGTCTAATCTTGAAATAAAGACATGTGTGTCCCAGGTAGGACAACCCAAAAATTGGGAATAGTGTCCTATTGGTCACTCATTTCACCAATGTTTGTGGACTAAAAGGTTGGGATATCTGAGGATACTTGGATTGAGTCAATCCATGAGATGGGTCCAGAGGAGTAGGGAGTGGTCAATGTGTAGTGGTGTGGATACACCATGTTTCCAACTGGAGAATGGATGACTGATGTGTCAGTGAAGTGTTGGGGTGGGTGTTTGGGGAACTAGGATCCATGGGTATATGGGTATATATGCAAATGAAGCAGTACAGCAATAGTGTAGTGGTTAGAGCACCCGCCTAATGAACAGGCATTCCTGGTTCGAGTCCCATTGCAGCACATATCATTTTCCATGTGAAATCTGTATATGAACATATTTGTAAATTTGTTTGCCGTAAAACCTACAGAATAACAATTAAATGTGAACTGGAGTACTGCATGAAATGCACATGTGAAGTGTCAGTGTCATAATGAATTTATCCATTAGTAAGCAGGTTTAAGCACAAATAAGCAGTAGTAAGCGTGTTTAAGTGCATTTGGGTGGGGGTAAGCACTGCTAAAGTCTGGTTACAGTTTCTTATACTCATTTATCTGCTGAATTGCTTAACCAGTGTAGTTATTGCTTAGCTCCGCACAAACCTGTGCAACCTTGCTTACAACTGCTTAAGAGTGCATCAATCACTCTGTAGCCAACGTCCCTTGTTCTGCTCAGCAACAAAATAAACTGTCTCTCCAGGGCTCAAACCCAGGACCCTGCACTCAATACACATTTGTTTTAAAAAAATTTTTTTTTCCCCCCAAAAAAAAGGGTTTTTTTTGGGGAAACCCCAAAAAAAAATTTTTTTTAAATAAAAATTTTTAAAAAAATTTTTAAAAATTTTTTAATTTTTTTTTAAAAATTTTTTTTTTTTTTAAAAGGGAAAAAAAAAAAAAAAAGGGGGGTTTAAGGGAAAAAAAATTTTGGGGGCCCAAAAAAATTTTTAAAATTTTTTTTTTTTAAAAAAAATTTTAAAAATTTTGGGTTTAAGGCCCCTTTTAGAAAAAATTTTTTTTTTAAAATTTTTTTTAAAAAATTTTAAAAAAAAATTTTTTTTGGGGGGAAGTTTTTTTTTAAAAAAAATTTTGGGGGTTTTTTAAAAAAAAAGGAAAAAATTTTTAAAAAAGGGGCCAAAAAAAAAAAAAGGGGGGCCCCCGGGGCCCTTTTCCATTTTTTTAATAAAACCTTTTTTTTTTAAAAAAAAAAAAATTTTTTTAAAAAAACCAAAAAATTCCTTTTAAACCAAAATTTTTTTTTTAAAATTTTTTTTTCCAAATAAAAAATTTTTTTAAAAAAGGGGGGGGGGAAATGAAAATTTTTTTTTAAAAATTTTTAAAAAGGGGGTTTTAAATTTTTAAAAACCCCGGAAACCCCCCAAAAAAAAAAAGGGGGGAAAAAACCCCCTTTAAAAAAAAAACCCCCCCTTTCCCCCCCTGCAAAAAAAAAATGTTTAAAAACCCCCCGGAAAAAAAAAAAACCCCAACCCCCCCAAAAAAACCAAATTTTTAAAAAATTTTTTCCCCAAATAAAATCAAAATTTTTTAAAAAATAAAAGGGGAAAAAAGGGGGTTTTAAAAAAATTTTTAAAAAATTTCAATTAACCTTTAAAAAAAAAAAAATTTTTTAAAAAAAATTTAAAAAAAGGGGGGCCAAAACCCCCAAAAAAACCCCCAAAATTGCCAAGGGGGGAAAAAAGGAAAAAAAAACATGCATGGGCATATGGACAGATATATCCAAATGTAGACAGATGACAGCTATATGTAAAAATATATTAAGTATGACTCACAAATAATATAAAACAGAAAACAACATATTGTTTTGTTTGTAATATATAATATATAATATATATATTAAAAATATAAATATATATAAAAATAAATATAATATTAATAATTAAATAAAAATATAATATATATGAATAAAAAATAAAAAAAAAGATAACCCCCAAAAACAAAAAAAAAATAAAAAAAAATTGGGCCAAAATTTTAAAATTAAATATAAATTTAAATAAAAAATTAAAAAAAAATAAATTTTCATAACAAAACAACACAAATACAACCAAATTGTAGAAAAGGGGAAACAGGGGCAAAAATTAGGCCCCAACCCCCACCAAAGGGGAAAAAATGGAAAAATTTAAAAAAATTTAAAAAAAAACATGCCCCACCAAAAAAAAATAAAAAAATGGGAGCCAAATTTAAAATGTTGTTAAAAAGGGCCCCCTAAAAAAATAATACCCTATATTTGTTGAAAAGGCAAAATAAAATTTTGGTGCCCCTTGTGTAGTTGAGAAAAGGTAAGCCCCGGGAAAAAGGTTTTTCCAACTTTTTCCAAACCAAACCCCCTAAAGTATTTTTAAAAAATTTTTGGGAAAAGGGGATAATTTAAAGGTGGAACCCCAAATGTAAACAAGGGGTAAAATTTTTTGGAAAAAGTGTTAATTTTTTTATGGTATTTTAATCCAAAAATATATGGGTGGGAAAAGTGGAAAAACAAGGGGAAAAATTAAAAAAAGGGTTTTAACACAAGGAAATTTTTAATTTAAAATTTTTAAAGGGGGCAGAAAAAAGGAATAAACCCAAAAAAATAAAATAGGGTATTTGGTAAAAAAATGGAAATGGGTAAAAAGCATGGGTTTTGGCCCAAATTGGGCAGTAATTTTTGGCAATTAAAAATTTTGGGGAATTTTTTGGGAATAAGGAAAGGAAATAAGGTGGGGGAAAAAGACCCGCAGTGGAAAGAAAAAATAAAGAAGGGGGAATTTTAAAATATAGGAAAAAAAAGGAAAAAAAATAATGGGGGAAAAATAAAAATAAAAAAAAATGGTTTTTTGTAAAAAAAAAATGTAAAAAAATAAGGAGGTAACATGTAAAAATGTTTCAAAAAGTGCCATAGCAGTAATATTTTAAAAGCCTTTTAAAGTTGTCAACCCTACCCAAACCCCATAATGGGGGTTAAGTTTTTTTCAAAATGTAACATTTGCCTGTGTTGGGCCCCCCGCAAGGGCAGAAAAGTTCAAACTGTGAAGTTTAAAGAAAGGGCCCCCCCAAAAGAGTTTTGGTTTCCCGGAATTTTTTTGGGGGACAAAACCCCAAAAATACAGATACATATATGTGTGATACATATTCACAGCTGTGTATGTGTACAAAACTTCAGACAGTTATACATTTATATAGGTATATAAACAACACAAAATGATATCTACACATATATGTACATATGTATATTTACACACACACACACACACACACACACACACACACACACACACACACACATATATATATATATATATATATATATATATATATATATATATATATATATATAAATATATATACATGTCAGTACATTTTCCCTGCCATGACATGTGTGAGAGAACATCGCACATCAATACACAACATACCTACACAGCAGTACATGGCTGCAAGATGGAGTGTGGAGTGAGGTGTATAACCCATGTTGGGAACACATTGCAATTATATGGGATGGTGGGGTATATATGTTGGTGAAGGGTATTAGGCACATATTGATATGTAGGTCTGGTTGG
Source organism: Protopterus annectens (assembly GCF_019279795.1). Lineage (NCBI taxonomy): Eukaryota > Metazoa > Chordata > Ceratodontiformes > Protopteridae > Protopterus > Protopterus annectens. The sequence continues at coordinate 1,709,432,267 of NC_056726.1, read as the reverse complement.
GTGATAAACAAGACAGCATACAAGGCTGGTATATGGCACATGTAGTGGTTAAACACTGTGGATGGGTAATTACATTTGGAATGTGGAGGCCATTGAGCCCCCACATGGGAACAAAGGGAACATTGCGGCCAGCCATGGACAGTCATGACAGCATCTACATGGAGATAAAGGTACCTGGACATGTATGTGCTGGATAGGAGGGACATGCATGTCAAACCTTGTGTATGTGTACTGCATGCCTCCAGGTGATGTAGCACATACCCCATGTCACTGTGGACCTCCCTATGCCCAATACCCGTGACCTACCTGGGTGGCAGACACATGTCTGTGTGTGCTCCATGGGGTGGCACCATCCCATGAGGTGGTTCCACATGAAGGTAGTGATGGAACAGTAGAAGATGAGGTTCCATGGTGGGCCATGGATGTGATGTGGACTGCTAACATGTGCACATTAGGTTGGAGTGGTGTTCCTGCTGGCAAATAACCCCTACACTTACTGGTGTGCAACTGTCATGGAACATATGTGGGCTGTAATAGTCCACACAATCCCAGATCATGTCCAACTGCATGCATAGATATCCCCAATACTACAGAATGGCAGATGTGTAGCAATCACATAGCAGGCCTACCACATGCATATGTGGAAACATAGTGGCAGTGACAATGGCATGCAGGTGAAATACCCTGTAACAGCCTTGCAACTCTAGTGTCCCCACAGGGAGCATGTCTATAACCACATAGCAGAAGGTGTTGTACAACACAATATATGGCCCAATGGTACACATACCAGACCCATACCAGTAGCGTAGTGTGAACATTATGTTGGAGCTGATATGGTGGCAGGAGACTGATATGTGCATTGTATTATGGTAAACCTGACATATGAGTTGCTCAGACCATATTTCCATCATTATGTCTTTCAGGGAGTATGGCACACCCGAGAAACCCTGCATACAGTGCCGCTTAGGAGGAGATCATCATCACAAGCATGATCCACAACTATCAGCTGCTCTTCTCACAGACAAGCATGGACCAGCAGAAGAGAACAGCCATGTAGACTGATGTGGTCTGCAGGGTGAATGAGGTGGGGTTGCACAGCAGAACCTATGAACAGGACCGCCACCATTGTAGTGATCTGCTCCAGCAAGTATGAAGTTCTGCCTATACCGTGCAAGGTGACCACCTTGCAACAGGGGGGGCATAACATCCACCCCTCCCACCAGAGTGGAGGAGCTGCTCATCAGCCTGGTAGCACCTGCTTGCCTGCAAGAGCTCCAGACCTATACGGTCATGGAGGTGGTTGCTACTCACACACCACACATTGAGCATGCAGGTAACATTCCAGGGCATATCAGTAGACTACTGTATTGTATGCATCTGTACAGCTAGACCTTGCATGTGTGAGATGTGGGGTATGTTGCTGTGTAGCACCTATAAGCAGTAATGCATAAACTGTAGTACTGTGGACTTCAGTTGTTGTTGTACTGTAATATTGCAGCCACCCTGTAGCAATGCCACAGCTGTGGCCACTGACATCAACTCTAACCCATGTCACTGTAGGTACCTCTGGGATACCAGCAAGGCAGTGGCTGGATGTCAGTGAGTATGGTTTAAGGCTATGCTTGGCAATTCACTGTGCATGTCAGAGCTAAGGTGTAGGCCATGTACACATCTGACACACCTACCCATAATGCATGCTGTACATGTGCACTGACACAGCACACACCTCACTAATTGGATTACCAGCCTCAAACACATGCAATACACAGTCCATTTCAGACAACTGTGGCTACACTCCAGTGCACATTTCCCAGGCACAACTGACATCTGCCCAACATACACAGCTATGTCATACACAGAGCAGTTGAACATGCTACATATAATGACATCCCACTCCTTCTGCTAACACACACTCCAAGGTCCTAAACCTAATCAACACATTACACAGAGCATACTGGAGGGATAGGGCCCAGTCCTGGGGAATCACTACACTCTGGAACGGACTACCTATACATGTCAGGCAATGCTACTCATTGACCCTCTTGACAGAAACACTTGTCAATTGGATAGGGAATGGGGAATACACCCTGGGTAGCATGTGTGTGCCACAGCCTGACAGGGGCACAGGGGAATAACATTAATGGGTGGTGCATGGCAGAGAACCCCTGTGGCTAGGTTTATGTAAGCCCCAGGACCAATAGAACACTGCTCACCTATGAACCTCTGTGTACCACAGGCAACATCAGCCAGGGCCCATTCATGGTCAGTAATGGTCTCTACATTCACCATAGGTACAGTACAATGTCTGTGTGGTTGGTCTAATGGTAATCTACCACTCATACATGCACCACTGATGATGACTTATGTGAATACACATCAAGCAGTCACTAAACACGTGTCCACATGTGATCCAGGAACACACAAAGGCTGTGAGCAGCAATGGAAACACACCTGACACACAGAGACACATCCTGCAATGGTGTGCACACCCTTGAGGTATGGTGCACAGTACATGGCAGGGTGCTGAATGGATGCACAGCAATGCTGTGGACATGGTTGCAGTGGGTTCCAGGGGGAGGGCCATCACCTGCAAACAGAACCTATGCATCATAGCCATGTATAATGTTGGTAATGGGGATTGACTACAGTTGCACTGCATGCTGTTCAGCCCCACATGTCCTGCATGCTGACTTGTGTAATTACAGGTATGTGTGTGATACTGTACTGCACCATCGCCTGCTATTGTGTGTGTTATGGGGTTGTGAGAGCTGTCTGTAGGTGCTGTCTGGTGTAGTGTATGGGTTGCCATGTATATTGACTGCATGTGTGTATGTCTGTGTGTGTGTGGCCATGTCTGCACACACGTGTGTGTGTGTGTGTGTGTGTGTGTGTGTGTGTGTGTGTGCGCGTGTGTGTGTGTGCATTTACTGTTTAGCAGTGTTGTACAGGTCTTACATTCTGTTCCCTGTTTTCCCCTCACAGGTGGTGAGGTGGGGCTGGGTCCCCCCACAGGGAATCTGATGTCACTGATACAGACAGTGACCATCACACCTCTGTAACTGACAGCATCAGTGACCTAGCAGGTGCCATCCATAATTACTCCGAGATCATGGATAGACAATGGGGTGAGACATTGGAACTCATCCAAAATGTCATGTCCATGCATCAGAACAGGGCGGGATGGTTGCGATGGCCATGTGAACATATGCCAGCAACACCAGCAGCTGCAGGTCGCCGTGGATGTCCGATCAGACACAGCCGTTCCCTTAGTGGTAGTACCAGCCCCAGCACTGTGGGGGGCTGTCCACAACCTGTCAGAGCAGACCACATGCATGTGGCCCTGGCCAGTTCCAGGAAGGAAATGGATCCAGTGGATATCTGTCAAACTCGGGGGACAGTACTCAGTCTGGCCCTGTACCTGATACTGCCTGTAGCACCCCTGCCAGGCACAGGTCCCATGTCCATGGCCAGAGACAGTGAACTGCAAACCCTGCCAGGTACAGTCTGCAGCTGTCCCACAATTCCCTGTATAGGGCAGCCACATGGAGGAACTGTGTGGATGCAGACACACACACACACACACACACACACACACACACACACACACACACACAACGAACCTAGGGCAACCACATACCTGCACACACGACATCATCAGTGGCCCATGACAATACTCAGCCCCTCACACACACACATGTTGTCAATTGTATGGCTCAGACTAGGCCTTTGGCAAACCAACAACACACCCTGTGCATATGATGATACCTGTGCCACTGCCTGACATCCGTAATATCAAGACAGGGACAGGCTAACATGGTTCTGATGCACAGGGTGACTGTACAACAATGTAGCAATGGAATGATGTGTAGCATGTTGTCAGCAGTAAAGTGAAATGCTAATATCTTGGAAGGTGTAGCTGTGCAGCCATGATGCATCCTAGCTTTAATTAACAATGTTGTATTGTTGTCAGCAGTATCTCTTCAGATTGTGTTGTGTTTGTCCATGTGCCACATGGCTTATGGGTGTAGTGGTGGCAGCAGGCCTTCTACAGTGGACACCAGTAACTGTAGTGGGCGGTACACATGCCATGGCTGGGTGCAACACACAGTGCCTTTGGTTAGGATGCAGTACAGGTACAAGACTGTACACATGAAAGTATGTCCCCGTGCAGGTAACGCATCTGTTGCACATGTAACCCCACCAAGACAGCATAGGCACAATCACACAGTGGTATATATGTGGCCTGCAATGTGGATGGCATTGAACATGCTAACAGCAGGGTGTATGTCCCTCTCCCCACTCTACTGCAATCCTCACCTAAGTAACACGTGTGTGCCAATGTCGGTGGCATAGCCCTACCCTTAGGAGGGTGTGAGGTGCTCAACTACTGTGAATGGTGTAGACAACAACTAACAACTTGATTACATACACTGTACAGTATTACAGACAGCTATGTGGGGGGATAGATCCAACAGTAACTGCAGGTATGGCAGTCATGTCAACAACAGCCACACCCAGTGAGTTATAGCAACCCCAGTAGTGCTGCAAACCTCAACAGTGTGGAGGAGGGCATTGACATATCTATGACCTGTGAAGGACTGTATGACAATGGGATGGCGCCTGTGGTATGTTGCCATATGCCAAGCAGTCCTGGTGGAAACATATCCTGTTAACGGCGGTAGGTTCTGTAACAACTACACACATTCCTACAAGCAGGATGGTGTACAAAAGCCTGCTATGATGTACATAGGCATTGTGCACCTCCTAACCCTCATCTACACCTGTCATGATTGGGTTGAGGAGGTATACCGGGTTCAGGTTCTATTCTCTGCCTTTGACAAGTCCAACATTAGCAGGGTCCCATGTGTTGGGATAACCAGTGACAGTGGCCACGGGTTCATTGTTGGTATGTTCCCTGTCCCTGCAGACCACGGTCATCCGGCTACCAGGTGGTGGTTCCCAGCAGACATGGTGGGTTTGTGGATGTCCTTGCCAACACTTGGGAAACAATTGTCAGGTGTAGGGCTATCAGATTGTATGAGGGATCCCAGGTACTTACTGCACCTGCCCAGGGGGTTCCCTCAACCATGACATGTCACTTGACTGTACTGCATGATATGTTAGTAATGCCAGCCTTACATCCTACATGTGGGTTGGAGTACTGTTAACATGTACTGACCTTGTCATGCAGGGTCCTGCTTATGGGATCTGCTAAGGTTGGTATTGTATTGCAGGCCAGACATATTTGGCTGGGGTGGTGGGGGATACCTATCCATGCTAGATGTATGTTATTTGGGTCTCTCAAACCCATCAATGGTGCATATGGACATATATGTTGTGGTTATGTTCCCAGTTCCATCTACAGATGTATGTCTATATATGCCTATATTGCTATATATGTGTTCACCTTTGACAGGGGGATAATCATTCCTTTGAACAGCCCTTTCTGCAAACAGAAAGGACTAAGCCATCATTTCATACTGCACCACAGTTAAGAGAACTGCAGTTCTACAGGCACCTTCACTGACACTTGAACTGCAAGTTGGAATACTCATAGTACTGGCAGGGGTCATGTCTCCCTGCACCCCCCTCTGGGGAGTCAGGCCCCCTACTGTGATATACAAACTCCTAGTGTGCACTACAGTGGGGACAGGAAATTATTCCTCATCTCCACTATATTGGCATCCACAACCAAATTGCCTAATCTGCAATGAGCGAATGCATACTGACATTCGCACATTGCACATTCTATGTATGTATTGCAGGATTGTGCAATGTTGAGAACATACTTTAGGCCTACCAGCCTCTGGACACATGGACTTCTCCCTTTGAAAGGTGAGCCATATATATGCTGACATATATGCATTCTTAGTGCTGTCTATATGTGGGCATGTGGATATATACATATATATCATTGGCTGTATGCGTATCTATGTATATCTGTATGGATTGGCTTATATATATATATATATATATATATATATATATATATATATATATATATATATATATATATATATATATATATATATATATATATACACACACACACATATATATATATATATATATATATATATATATATATATATATATATATATATTTTTTATATATATTTTTATTATTTTAGTGTTTGAGTCCCCTGAATTTTAAAATAGACTTTAATGGTACTCTGTCATTAAGGCCAGGGTATTGATCAGTCCTGAGCTTGACGATCCACCTAGTTTCCCTAGTCTCAGTTAAATTCCTAATACTACCCCCTCATGAATTAGAATGGACTACCTTTATAACCATAAATTTGAATATGTGTCCCCCATCCTTATTAATAAAATTATTAAAAATAATAAAAAGTATGTTAATTGTGCACTGTTATTTTAAGTTTTAAATTTGTTTGTATGGTATTTTTATGTGACTATAGTAAGGGCTCTTTAAGAAATAAGTGATTGGATTTTGTGGCACCTTTTTAGATTTAAATGGATAGGAATTGTATGTGTTTTGTGGTCTGATGAAGCCCTGAATGGGTGAAAGCATTAACAGAATATTTGGCCTTGGAATAAACTTTTTACATTGTGGATGATCTTTGACTTTGTTCATTTTATTTGCTGTGTGTTGCTCCGTTACACTGACTTTTTTTCTTTTACGTTACTGACTGGGCTGCTGGCGAGTTTCGGAGCATTTACCCTTTGGGAGATGCTTATTTTATTATTACATATTAACAATACACACACTGCCAACATTCACCATCACTACACAGACCTCAGTACTGTACAAACATCCACAGAATGCCCAGCTTATGTCAGAAATATAACCCCTACTGTACATGACGTGTAGCAATCTGATATATCAGTGGCTTGTTATCAGATATGATGACACTATTTATGGTGTACAGCACATATGCACCACTTCATGCATGCCATATGTACAAACGTTGACAGTGGAGTGGCTGACAGCACATACACAGGTCCAGTATAGACATATTACTGTAATAACCTTGTATATTTTCCATTGTAACAGTGTTTATTGCAACATATGTCCTATGATGGATAGGAAGTCAGTAAATGTCACGGCCTTCACCATCTACAGACATTCCACAGAGAGATGCACTGTGGATAACACATGAAACTATAGGCACAACACTGTCCAGTCTGCAGATGACCCTGTAGATGGGGATTCCTGATATACATGGAATGGACATGGCAGGTATTACTACATGTAGGACAGGTATATCCAGACAAACACTATTAAACCAACATTACTGCAAATGCAGTATTGCAGCACTTACAGTCTGTAGTCAGGTCAGGCACATCCCCCTCCTTATTGTTGCCCTCTTTCCACAGTGTATGTAGTTGGAGGTAATTCCTCAATCCATCTGAGATGCTATTTGCCAAACAACAGCTCTAGTTCCTGCTCACAGTGACTGAAAATGCCCAAAACCACCATGATGTTCCTAGGTATTGGAATGTGTTTCCATGCAATTGGCTATGGGATTGTTACCATAGCTGTTCCAAATGCAATCAGCTAGGGGAGGGCTTCAATTTGTGCAGAGGCCATCAGCTGATCATGAGCATCACATAAAATACACATGCTGCTGCCTAAGCAAGGCTGGTGTGGGTCCCCACATCCACCAGAGAGGGTATGGGGGAGGCAGACAGAGGCAAATACATGTCAAGGAGGGGTGGGAGTGTAAAACTGAAGCATGTTTGTGTCACACACCTACCAGGACAGGGTATCAAACCCCTGACAACTATGTAGTGCTATCACAGTTCAATGCAGCTATTGGATGCACCACATGGGTTACCTGATGTGGAGTACTCAGAACATATATGTGAGGGTGAGAGACATCTGCAACAGGGACACAGTAGATATACAGTAGGTGTCGTACATGTGCCTGTCTGCATGAACAGGTGCCAGCGTCAACACAGGCACACTCACACAGGGACGCACACACATTGACACACTTGGCAGGTCCAGGAGTGCAACTCATCACTAGTGGGACTGCCACAACACATCAATGTGCAGGTATCACAAGCACCATACGGGTCATACGGAGGCCATATGGGCAAAGAGTATGAGGAGATGTCACTCATTAGACAGCATGCTTCAGTATACTCTGGGGGGTTGTAGTGAGTGTGGATGTGGACATATGCACCATACAACACACACACGAACACACAGGGTGCTGGTTCTGACATGCATGGGTGCATGTCTACACAGGTGTGTGGTGGTCAACTGTGCCAGCATGCTGTACAAGGGTAGGCGATGGGTATACCTTGGCATCAGGCCACATGACATGACAATGACAATGGTCTGCATTGTGGCTCAGGCTTGTAGTTACTGCATTTGCCCACACAGGTGGGTATTGCATCCCCCATCCAGTCACCTGGGTGACTATTGTGTGTGACCAATGCTGTACATCACATGCCATGTATGTGTTCCTTAGTCCATGACATGGATGGTGTCTGGGATGTGCACACCCCCACATGCATGTACAGTGACATGTGGAACTGTACCTGGGGTGTCTGGCCCATGTTATGAGCGCAGATTATTACTGGATGTGCCAGTCTTGCCCACCTCTGACAGGAACTGGTACTAGGCAGCAGGTTTACCCTTCATCTACATTGATGGCATGCCAACAGCATTCCCTGATGTCAGTGTCATCTGTCCATGCAGGATATGTTGTCAGGCATGGTATGTTCGTTGCGAGTCACATGCAATGGCACCACAGGTGATGCAGGTGTCCATTGGGGAACATGGCAGAGGTGCACTGTCTGCATGTACGTGCATATTGGACAGATGGGCAGGGTGACATACCCTCTGTAGCACACTGCTATCACTGCATAGCTACTATCAGTGGCCAATATGCAGTGTACTACCCACATATTGGCTGCTGCCTAGGCATGTGTGTTCATATGACACATGGGTTGAGTGTGTGCTCTGGGTAATAGTGGGGTTGCTAACTTGGATTGCCTGGCCTTGATGTCACATGTATGGGTATGGCTTTGCACCCCAGCCTCCCAGCTAATTTACATCTGTTATCCCTGTATGGTTGACATTGTGATATATAGTAGGGCCACCATAAAATAAATTAGCAAAACCCTCTCCACAATGCCCACAGTTGACACACACACTCTCCTCTACACAGGATATGGGTTACACACACACACACACACACACACACACACACACACACACACACACACACACACACACACCTGTCATGTCTGGGAGTAGAACCCCTACCTAACTACTTTCTTACACTACAGCACTACACAGTTGTAGTACATGCCACAGATATTACTGGAGTGCTATTTCCCTACAGATGTATTTCACAGTGAATGACATAGGTTCATAGGTAGGTACTAGGCTATCGGCCCAAGGGCCTACGTAACCCTAGCCAACAAGGTTCCCTGGCTTACGCCACCCAAAAAAGTTATTTTCCTGTGCCACTTTCAAGCAGAGACACAGAAGTGATCCCTGGGGTGTATTTCCTACATCAGCAGGATTACCAAAGTAAAGCATTTCAACTGTACTGCAAGTGACTAGCCAAAAATGCATTGCTCCTTACACAGACAATGAGACACACACAAAACATCCACAACTGACATGTGTGGGTACAGAACCCCTGAACAAGGTCTATATTACACTACAGCATGGGGCTGTTATGGGATGCACCACAGGGATTGCTAGAGACAGCGTTCCTCAAAGGTGTATTTCACATTGAATGACATCAGCAGGTTTACCAAAGTAGGGCATTTCAGCTGTACTGCAAGTTACTCGCGTAAAATGCATTGCACCCTACACAGACAGTGAGACACACACATAACATCCACAATTGACATGTGTGAGTATAGAACCCCTGATTGAGGTCTATATCACACTACAGCATAGAGCTGCTATAGACCACACCACAGGGATTACTAAAGAGCTTTCTCCCCAAAGTTTTACTTCACAATGAATGACATCAGCAGGATTGGCACTGTAGAGCATTTGAAATGTACTGTGAGTGATTAGCCTATGATGCATTGCTCCATACACAGATATTGCAACACACACAAAACATTCAGAACTGCCATGGGTGGAGATGTAACCCTACCACAGTTCTACACCACACTACAGCAGTATGCAGTTACAGGACACCCTACAGAGATTACTGGGTTATGACTTTCCCACAGGTGTATTTCTAGGTGTGTGACATCAGCAGCCTTGCCAAAGTCGAGTATGTGTATTGAACGGGGTGTGAGTAGCCTAAAAAGCATTGCTCTCTACGCAGTCAGACACACACACAGATTCACACACCATCACCAGGTCTGTGGTTTGAACACCTACCTCACTACTTTATCACACTAGAGCAGTATACAGTTACAAGGCACACTATGGAGATTACTGAGCTATGATTTCCCTAGAGGTGTATTTCTAGGTGAGTGACAGCAGCAACCTTGCCAAAGTCAAGTATATGCATTGTACGGGGTGTGAGTGGCCTAAAAAGCATTGCTCTCTACTCAGTCAGACACACACACACACAGTTGCCAGGTCTGGGGTTAAAACACCTACCTCACTACTTTATCACACTAGAGCAGTACTCAGTTACAATACACGTTACGGAGATTACTGTGTGATGATTTCCCCAGAGGTGTATTTCTAAGTGCATGACATCTGCAGCCTTACCAATGTTGTGTATATGAACTGTACTGAGTGTGAGTAGCCTAGAAAGCATTTCTCTCTACACAGGCAGAGACCGAGACACACACACATACACACACTCACACAGTTGCCAAGTCTGGGGTTAAGACTATTAGCTAACTAGTTTATCAGTACAGCAGTACACAGTTGTGGGACACTTCATGGGGGTTACTGAGCTACAGCTCCCCCAAAGGTGTATTTCACATTGGATGACCTCAGCAGGCTTGTCATGATACTGCTATCAGGAGGGTGGTGTGTGCATGGGCCGTAACCCATTCATGTTGGGGTTGATATGCCACAGGTACGTGTATACAGCTACTAGGTGACATCTTCCTTGTACAGTCATGTTGCACAGCAAGTGCAACACGCCATCATGCTGACAGATACTGGTGGCTAGTATCTTCAGTGAGTGAGACCTGCACCTCATGTATTTGGGGCCCATTGGCTGCGTGCTGGGTGGGACAGGCCCAGATGCCTCCTTGTCATGATCACCTTTTTCAACACATCTATGTCAGTCTACCTTTGGCTTATTATAGTGTGTTGTCCTTTCATATATGTCTGTATTCCTATCCACTGTGTGTGCAAGACAGGAGTGGTCCATACTGATATGTGTCTGCACCGAGAACTGCAACTGCCAGATATGTCTGGTCCACTGTTGTTTGCCGACATGGCCTTCTTGTGTTTCAGTGTGTGAGCATTCCCAGTATGGGCTTTCAGTATGTTGTTGACTGACATTGCCTTCATTCCTCTAAGTTTGTGAGCATGCCCAGTATGGCCATCTATATTGCATGTGTGGATCAAGTCCAGGTGGTTTATACTGCAGTACTGACCTTTGTGCTGTACACCGACAGGTCGCATGCTGTGTCTACAGGATATACATCAGTCATTTGATTTTGCTACATTTCTGCTGAGCGGCGGGGACGACACCAAACTGTTTCTACATTTCTACACAGGGGTGGGGGGGCACACCTGACTGTTACTATAAGTGTACATAGGATGGTGGGGCACACCTTACACTTTTACACAGTTGCTAGGACTGTACTGGTATGTCAGGCACACCATTTCAGTTTGTAGTCTTACCTATTGTGCTGGCTAGAGGCATAGCACTGTACTACAGATCATAGCTTTCACTACCTACACATTAGTTTCTGACTTCCTAGCCTTCACAACTGACATCCATCTGGCTGGCCTGCTGTAGTCTGTCTGTGTAGGGCTGGGGTAGGGGTTACCCATGGGGCTCATTCAGAGGCCATAGTGCAGCATTTGTTTGGGTTTGTCTACACCTATCCTGCTGGCTGTGACTGTTGTTGGGTATGTGCCTCCCCCAACTGGCATGTGTGAGTCACTTACCTTGTGGGTGTCTCAGTATTGAGGGTGGTGATGCAGGGCTGCCTATGTCAGATGCACATAGTACACACCCTATACATGGTTGAGCACAGGTAGTGTCATGTTTGGCATCCCTTTTACTGTATGTGCGAGTCAGAGAGAGGTGTCATTCCCTGGGTCCCTATTTTGTCAGTGCATGTGCAATGCATTGCCTCTTTGCCAAGGCCAGAGCATACTGGGCATGCCTCCTTCTGCCTACTGGAGCAGGCTCAGGTTGTTCCTCCTCTGATTCACTCTGCACCTGTGCAGGCCTTTGCACTGGTGGGGGGCTGTGTGGCCCTGCCCCGTGCTGTTCCTGCTGCAGCTGTTTCTGCAGGATCATATTGTGTAGCATGGCACATATAAGGACAATTTGGGTACATGTAGTTGGTGAGTACCGCAGGGCTCCACCGGATGTGCCCAGGCACCAGAACCATGACTTGAGCATCCCAAACACACACTCTATTATGATTCGTGTTTGTGCATGTGCGTCATTATGGAATTCTTGTTCAGGTGTGTGTGCATTTCTGATGGGTGTCATCAGCCATGGCTCCAATGCGTATCCAGCATCTCCCACTAGGTGACCATGTGAGATGTCCCCACTGGCAAATGTCTGGTACAGCTGCATCAGATGCCAGATATGGGAATCATGGTAGCTTCCAGGGCAGTCAGCACACACATTCATTATTATGCTCTGGGCATCACACACTACCTGGCAATTGATGGAGGGGAAGCCCTTGTGGTTGATGTAGACCCTACCCCGCTCACCTGGTGGTGCTTTAATGTGTATGTGCATGCAGGCTATTGCAGCCACTACCTCAGGGTATTCTGCTATCTGGTGGAAGAGACGCATATTGCTGGCCAACACCTCACGGGTGATGGGGAAATATACATGCTCATCGACATGTGCTGACATGGCATCCAGGAACTGGTGGAGTACCCTGGATGCTGATGCCTGTGAAATCCCCATCATATCCCCAGTTGGCCTTTGGAAGGTACATGTAGCTAGTATTCTTAGAGCTACACATACCTTGGTATCCACTGGGTTGGGTTTCCCTCTGTTAATTCTGTGTGTGAGGTGTGGCCGGCACAGCTCAGAAATTTGCTGTAGGAGGTCCCTGTCCACCCTATAGCGCTCCACTATCTCCAGCTCATGTAGCCCTTGGTAGGTTACCCTGGGCCTATACACTTTTCTCCGTCTCCTCACTGTGGGTTGCTCATCAGCATTCACATTCTCACCACCCTCAGCCTCTTGCACATGCTAGTTTATGATAGCAAAAGCAGCCCCTAACATTTTTTATCTTGCTTTCGTTTTGTAAAATTTCTCTGTCTGTATACACCGGTGGTGCAGAGTTTTTGGGAAAAACAAGGGGGAAAGGTGTTTGCATTGTTTATAGTGGTGTGCTGGGCTGGGCTGGTCTGCTGCCTGTGTAATTGGCTGATTCTGATGCATTTCACCTGTCAGCTAAGCTAGTTCTCCTTGATTACCTTCCTACTGCTGTTTTCACTTCCCATTGTCTCCCTGTTTAAGCCCATGTGCACACCGCACAGAGTGCTGCTTTTTCCTGGTTTGACTTCCTTTTTCTTCTTGTAGAACCTGGTGCGTGGCATGCACACCCGCTTACACTTTGTGAAATGTGCTAGGCAGGTTTAGACACACCCCTAGCTTAGCTGTGCTAACCTAGGAGCAATCTCGAGCCACAGGCCTCCAATCCGTTTACAGTATGCCTGACACACACCCCCATGATGTCACCTCTATCTTAGTCTTGCACCCAGCTATTTATACTCTTACATTCTTGGGACCTGCCTCACACCCTGGGAAAATCTGGGATTCACTAACCTTTCCCTCATTTGCATAGGATTGCCTACTAATGCATAGTTATGTATCCCACACTGAGCCTCCCCCTTAGCAACCACTACTCACTGGCCAAGTTGTCTTTTGCCTGCCATTGACTTGCATGGCAGAATACTGATTTTTGTTAGAATGCTCATTTTCAGTTTATTTTATTATTTTCCCCGGATCCCATTTGCGCACTGCTGCCCTATGTTTACACAGCTGAGCTCGGCAAAAAAATAAAAGTTGTTTTATTTTTTTTTTTTTTTACAGTTTGCAATGCCAATGACCTTCTACTTGGCCATTGGCATGCTTCCTCAATAATATGCAGCCTTTACTTGGAGCTGTCATAGCTCCGTTTTGGAATTTTCAGAAATGAACTCAGTTAGTAACCAAGTACATTTCTGCAGATTGCACTTGTCTTGCACAGACTATTGCAAGCTTTCTGGATTGCAATATCACCTCATTTGTATGGATTTCTCCAGGAAATGAGGTGATTTGAATACCAGGGTTTAGTCCGTGCAAGATTAGTGCTGGAGCTCTCGTGCATGCCCCTGCCGGTTGTTCCTGGATTGCACTGCAGACATATTACCTGCGGGAGCTACTGCACTCATCTTGCACTCCATGCAGGCTTTTGAGAATCTGTGGTTTGTATTATTTGATATGTATTTGTAGTTGTACCTTATTTTTATTGGACTGCTATCTTTACTGTAATCTGTTTCATGGAGCTTTTCTCCCCGAGCCTCCACTGAAAACGGGCTCTCTGGGTCCAGTGGACTTCCCTGGTAATCAAACTGGAAATAAATAAATAAATAAATAAATCTCAACTGTCTGACATTATTTTCTTATGTCAACCTTTATTGATTTGCCACTAGTTTGCCAGAAAATACAATGTTATGAAAAATAGACCTTAAATATAAACCAAGAATGTGGGCATTCTGTAACACCCTGTACATTTGAGGGGTCTGGTGGTGCCCACTGACTTGTAAGCACTGACATAGTTACGTTGCAGCCTTTACATCGTGATGCTACTCTGATTGTTACAACCTGCTGTTCTAGTAGCCACCATTTAGGTTACTCAGAGCTGTGTACTGACCATATCTGTGGCCCCCTGTCCCTCCATTGTCTCTGGCTTTGTCCAGCTTTCTTGCAGTAACAAATAGTGACATATGGACAGTCTGTAATACTCCTACTATAGTGTAGCTCACATGAAAAATAGTAGGCCCAGCCAGTATCAAACCATGAGCGCCATCAACCATGGAAATGTACTTAGCCCACTAAGCCATGACAGCTACCAGACAATGCAGGTTAATTCTTGACACTGTCAACAACCACAGACATACATAGCACATTGACCCCTGCATATTGTGGAAATGGAAGATGTCACCAGGTTGATTGGGGCCAGTCCTGGGATTGTGTGGCCTGCTGCTATTACCTTGCAAACATAATGTTACTGCAGTTGTATGGGAACACAGGTGTGTTGGGGTAGGGGACTGTAGCACTGACAGTCAAGCATCTGTCCTATGATCCCACTGTTTGTAATTCCCTCACATAGTGCAGTGGGGTTTGCTGGCTTGGGGCCTACTGCATATCATAGAGTGGACAGTATTGGGCAGAGAGTTCCTGTTGTCCCACATAGCTGTTAGTTCTCTGCAGGTAGCCCAGTAGCCCACTCTATTTCCTTGAATGCCTGCAGCAGGTCCATACATATGCTACCATAGTGTAGTACCCCATACATTTGTTGTAAAGAAGAGTGACTTACCTTGTGACTGCAGCCGTTGAGATAACAGTGATTCAAGGCTGTCTCTGTCTGATGCATGCAGTACACAGCCAATACTTGATAAGGTACAGGTTGTGTGGTGTGGCTGGCATCCTTTTTACCATGTATGTGAGTCAGAGTGAGGTGTCAGTCTCTAGGACCCTAGGTTGTTATTGCATGTGCCATGCATTGCCTCTTTGCAAAGGCCAGGCATACTGAAAACACCTACATCTGCCTACAGGGACAGGCTGAGAGGGTTCCTCCTCTGAGTCTCCCTGTGGCTGTTGGGACCTTGGCACTGGTGGGGGGCTATGTGTCTTTTCCCTGTGATGTTCATACTGCAGCTGTTTCTTCAGGATCATATTGTGTAGCATGATACATAACTTGAACATGTGTGCACATGTGGCTGGAGACTACTGCAGGGCTTCACCAGATATATCAATGCAGCAGAGCCGTGACTTGAGCAGCCCAAACACACACTCTATGATGTTTCTAGTTTGTGCATGTGCCTCATTATGGCATTCTTCAGTTGGTGTTTGTGCATTTCTTATGGGCGTCTTCATCCACGGTTCCATTGCATAGCCAGCATCCCCCAATAGATGGCTGTATGAGATGTCCCCCCTGGCAAATGTCTGGTACAGCTGTGAGGCATGCCAGATGTGGGAGTCATGATAGTTGTCAGGGCTGCCAGCACACACATTCATGATAATGCCCTGGGCTTTGCACATGACCTGGCAGTTGATGAAGTGATCCCCCTTGCGTTTGAAGTAGACACTACCCTCTTCACCGGGCACTTCTTTGATGTGCACATGAGTGCAGTCTGTGGCACCCAGCACCTCAGGGTAGTGGGCTACGTGGTGGAAGAGATGCATATTGCTGGCCCTCTTCTCAGGGGTGCGGGATAAATAAATATGCTCACTGGCATATGTTTGCATAGCATCCAGGAAGTGGTTGAGTACCTGGATGCAGATGTCTGATCCCCATTATGTCCCCAGTTGGTCTTTGAAAAGTACCTGTAGCTAATATTCTAAGGGCTACACATACCTTTGTTTCTACGGGGATAGGTTCCCCTCTGTTGGCTCTGGGTCTGAGTTGAGGGCGGCAGCGATCTGTGAGTTCTTGTAGCATGTCCCTTTCCACTCTGTAGTGCTCTATAATCTCCATCTCATGTAACCCCTGAAAGGCTACCCTGGGTCTGAACACTCTTCTCCTTCGCAGTCTGGGCCTATTGTCAGCATCAGCATCATCACTGACCTCAGCTTCAAGCACATACAGATGTAGCAGAGCAGCAACAGCCCCTATCATTTTGTCAGTTAAAATTCCCAAGTGTGTACTCCAATGGTGCAGAATATGTGGGAAAAATCAGATTGTGGGGTGTGTGCATACTTTATACTGGTGTGCTGCAGATCCAGCCTGTGTGATTGGCTCATTATGTTGCATTTCACCTGACAGGTATATCACTGTGATTCTGAATGGGCCAGTGTCTGTTGAACAGGGCTTATCAGTCATTTCTACCTAATTGTCTTTCCCAGGTTATTTCCTTTTTTTCATTTTTTTTTTTAATTCTTTCACTACTAAGCACTGCAGCACAACAAACAAACCCATGGCACTAGCATAAACAGTGCTCAGCAGTTTTGACACTCCTCCAAGCACAGGCACACTCAGCTTTTCTTAACCCAGCTAAAACACATGCTGCAGGGCTAAACAAAGCTCAGCAACATCAAACACACCTCCTGCTTAGCTGTGCTTAGCTGAGCACAAACAGGCACTGCTGAGCTCCAATCCGCTTACATATAGAGTGACACACCCTCTTTTGATGTCAGCTGTCTGTTCTACTACTACTACCTACATGGTTCTAACCCTACCATGGGTTGTATCTGCCAACACAGTGGCCCTTTGTGTTATTCAGTAACCCCAGCTCATTTACATACAGCTAATAAAGTATACCCTGGATACCACACTACTCCATGGCCTGCCTCCACAGGAACCACTGAAACATGCCATTGTATGACTCTGCATGCTGGGCATTATAATGCAATATTTTTGCAAATGTCTAATTTTTATTTTTTACATTTTTTAATTATTTTTTTCCATAACGGCATATTTGAGCATCTGCGAAAACTTAATATATGTATTAAAAAAATCATATTTCTTATTGATTTGCATTGCTTTTTGGAATCACTGACCATAGTTTTGGCCATTTGCATGCCTGCAGTGCAATATCCACCCTTTTTGGGGGCTTATACAGCCCCGTGTTTAAATTTTACATTTTGATACACGGTTTCTATCTGCTTATGTTTCTAACACCGACATGGCACCTACACGGGTGACTTTCTGCTTATTGGATCACAAATCAACCTCATTTGTATGAATTTCTCTAGCTTTTGAGGTGATTTGCATTCTGGGGACACTTTTTGTCCTCACGCACATGCACATCTCTCCGCCCTGTTAATTGATCGCTCAGCGGCCATGTTCTGTGTTGGGGCCATGCCACTATGCCTACCTGACAGATCACTCCATGTAGGCTTTAATGAATTACCCCACAGAAGTCTTAAATGAACATTTTGTTCCTTTAATGAAGTGCTTTCATTTATAAATGCATAATGCATATTTATTTATTTACTTAGTTGTTATTGACATTTGGTTACCAGGAAATTCTGAGTGGGTAGAAGCACAGTTTCAGCGGAAACCCAGGAAGAAAAGCTTCAAATTATTAGAAAACATTTTAAGAACACTATATTTACAATCTTCAAAAATAAAACAAAAATATCTACAGTTAAAAAATTAGAATAAATGAGACATAATATAAAACATTGGTAAAGAATCAATGACTATATGACAGTCATTTAATATTTACAGAGATTTTAGACAGTTTATAGAGAAGTTAAAGGTAAGTTAATCTAATACAAACAGGAATTGCAATATGAAATGAGGGAAAAACAGGCTTATGGTATATTTAGAGAGAAAGTCAGGGAAGAGAATTTGATAGAAGTAAGGAAGTAAGTGAAGAAGGGAGAGTATGGAGTTATAAGGAATGAAAGGCGTACCAGCTACATTTAATCATTAGTACTACTCCAGTGCACCCATTAAGCAGCATTTAGGTCTGTGGGAGGGTAACAGTTCATCTCAGACACTAGAGGCTGATGTGGATATAGGACATGCAGAAGAAGCTTCCTTTTATAAAGCTGTTAATCACTTCATTCAAGTCAAGTCTATACTAGTAGGTGAGCAATTGAAATTTATTGAAGCATTGGAAAGTGCTCTTGTTAAGCAATGAGTTGTAACATATCAGTGTTGTTAATGATGTCCTGAAGCTGTGAAAAGCCTAACATAACATTAAGACTGTGGAATTCTCCATGTCATCTGTAACAAAGGATCACAACTGTCATGTGATATAGGTTCATAGATTAGTACTAAGCTAACTGTCCTTGCAAGTCATTTTAAGCTTAGCCAATTATCTCTTGTCAGACTCGAACCCTGTACCTTGTGTTTGTAAGGCAAATACCTTAACCATTAGGCCACCTTCCCAACCCTATGCTATGTGTATTATTAATAAGCCAACTTTAAATACCCAAATCACTCTGAGTTCTTCTTAAACGGTTAATGTATCCATTTTCTGTATCTATAGACATTTGTCTTAGCCTAGCAGCTAACCCTTAAAGCACAGAGGAATAAGAAAATGCAGTACATTTACTGCTGTTGTAAAATGGCTGCTAACTGATTTACTAGGAAAACTGTTCCTCTGATTATTGCATCCCAGTGGGCTGGCAATATTTACTACTAGTTGCACATAAATGTGACAATTTGGCAAAAGTATGATACATTGATTAATGTATTACGTAATAAACAGAATGACTTTAATAAAATACTCTCTAATGGATTCCCTGCATTAGTTCTCTAGTGCAACTAGCTGTGTGCATGTGTAGGTTTTACACACACACACACGTGTGTGTGTATACATATATATATATATATATATATAGAGAGAGAGAGAGATTTGTTGATAGAGTAGCAGTAGGCTAACTGCCATCATGGGCCATTTTAAGCTATCCAATTACCCCATGTAAGAATCAAACATTGCACCTTGGGTCTGTAAGCTAAATACATTAACCATTATGCCAACCTCCCACTATAATGTATACAGACTAGTGAGACTTATGAGTCTGTAGTTTCCAGGGTCTGTAGATTGGCCACCTTTGTGCAGAGAGATGATTGTTGCTGTTCTCCATTCATGAATCATGAAGCCTGTTTGGAGGCTACAGTTAAATAGCAATTCCAGAGTGCCTAACAGGTCATAGTTCATGCTATATAGATGGCATCCTGGGATATTGTCTGGGCCCCTTGATGCAGTGTTCTTGGCCTTAGAGATTTGTTACACCAGATGCATGTGTGCTACCTGTTCAGTTTATGCACACACTGCATACACAGGTGTTTGACAACATTAATGGAATGTATATCATTCGTGACAGTGTGGACTGTGCCATAGATATATGCCATGCACACAAGGCAAGTAGCTTGCATTGATCATACTGTTATATACAGGTATAGCAATGTCCCTCCTAACACCGCCTGCAGACATTCCAGTACCAGAACACTGTGCATGGTTACTCTCATAGAGTGTGGATGTATCATAATAGTTGTTCAAGTGTGTATGTGCAGACTCATCTCCTATCAGTCTACATCACATATGTTATGTCAGACGCATGGGGTTAGTGGTGGTATCATTCTGATATTTTCCATGATTGTGATTGATTCTTGTAATGTTTGCCATGATCCATTATGTGTGGCTGCCTTGCAGGAGACCTGAGAGTATGCTGAGAGGACACATATTCAGGTGTATCATTTTGCACAGCTTCCCAGTATACACCCTACCCCAACTGTATGTCAGATCCCTGATAGATATCCTCTGCATTATTCATGTAAGGATGCTTATCTCACACAGACATCCTCCCCATTATGTCACCTTGTCTGATAGTCAGAGACAGCACATTTTCACTGTGCAGTCCATCATCATCCATCATCATCTTCTTTCAGCTTTTCCTGTTAGGGGTCGCCACAGGGGATCATCTCTTTCCATTTCTTCCTATCCTCTGCATCTTGCTCTGTCACACCAACCACCTGCATGTCCTCTCTCACCATGTCCATAAACCTTATCTTAGGCCTTCCTCTTTTCCTCTTACCTGGCAGCTCCATCTTTAGCATCTTTTTCTCAATATACCCATCATCCCTCCTCAGCACATGTCCAAACCAACGCAATCTCGTCTCTCTTGCTTTGTCTCCAAACTGTCCAACATGAGCTGACCCTCTAATATACTGATTCCTAGTCTTATCCATCCTAGTCACACCGAGTGCAAATCTTAACATCTTTAACTCTGCCACATCCAGCTCTGACTCCTGCCTTTTTGTCAATGCCACTGTCTCCAACCTATATAACATAGCTGGTCTCACTACCCTCTTGTAGACCTTCCCTTTCACTCTTTCTGGTACCCGTCTGTCACAAATCACTCCTGACACTCTTCTCCACCCATTCCACCCTGCCTGTACTCTCTTCTTCACCTCTCTTCCACATTCACCATTACTCTGAACTGTTGATCCCAAGTACTTAAACTCGCCCACCTTTACCAAGTCTACTCCTGCATCCCCACCATTCCTGTACCTCCCTCTCATTTACACACATATATTCTGTCTTAGCCCTGCTGACCTTCATTCCTCTGCTCTCTAGAGCATATCTCCACCTCTCCAGAGTCTCCTCAACCTGATTCCTACTCTCACTACAGATCACAATGTCATCTGCAAACATCATAGTCCACGGGGCCTCCTGTCTGATCTCATCTGTCAACCTGTCCATCACCACTGCAAATAAGAAAGGACTCAGAGCTGATTCTTGATGTAATCCCACCTCCACCTTAAACTGATCTGTCAATCCCACTGCAGTCCTCACCACTGTCACACTACCCTCGTACATATCCTGTACCACTCTTACATACTTCTCTGCCACTCCGGACTTCCTCATACAATACCACAACTCTTCTCTAGGCACCCTGTCATATGCTTTCTCCAAGTCTACAAGGACATAATGCAACTCCTTCTGACCTTCTCTGTATTTCTCCAATAACACTCTCAGAGCAAACATTGCATCTGTAGTGCTCTTTCCTGGCATGAAACCATACTGCTGATCACTAATCATCACCTCCCTTCTTAACCTAGCTTCTACTACTGTTTCCCATAACTTCAAACTGTGACTGATCAGTTTTATCCCTCTGTAGTTACTACAGCTCTGCCCATCACCCTTATTCTTAAAGATAGGTACCAAAGCACTTTTTCTCCACTCCTCAGGCATCCTCTGACTTTCCAAAATTTCATTAAACAATCTAGTTAGAAATTCCACTGCCACTTCTCCTAAGCACCTCCATGCTTCCATTGGTATGTCATCTGGGCCAACAGCCTTTCCATTCTTCATCCTCTTCATAGCTGCCCTTACTTCCTCCTTGCTAATCTGTTTCACTTCCTGATTCACTATCCCCACATCATCCAACCTTCTCTCTCTCTCATTCTCTTCATTCATCAGCCTCTCAAAATACTCTTTTCATCTAGTCAACACACTCTCCTCTCTTGTGAGTACATTTCCCTCACTATCCTTTATCACCCTTACTTGCTGCACATCTTTCCCAGCTCTGTCCCTCTGTCTAGCTAATCGGTACAGGTCCTTTTCTCCCTCTTTAGTGTCCAATCTCTCATACAACTCTCCATATGCCTTATCCTTAGCTTTCACCTCTCTCTTTGCCATCGCCTCATCTCCTTATACTCATGTCTACATTCTTCATCTCTTGACAATCCCACTTCTTCTTCACAGCCTCTTCCTCTGTATACTCTCCTGTACTTCCTCATTCCACCACTAGGTCTCCTTGTCCTCCTTCCTCTGTCCAGATGTCACACCAAGCACCTTTCTAGCAGTCACCCTTACTAGTTCTGCTGTAGTTACCCAGCTATTCGGTAACTCTCCACTGCCTCCCAGTGCCTGTCTTAACTCTTCCCTAAACTCCACTTCACAATCACCCTTTTTTAACTTCCACCATTTAATCCTTGGCACAGCTTTCACACTCCTCCTCCTCTTCTTGATCACCAACATCATTCTACAGACCACCATTCTATGCTGCTTAACTACACTTTCCTCTGCCACCACTTTACAGTCTCCAATCTTGTTCAGACTGGCCCACCTACATAGGATATAATCTACCTGTGTGCATCTTCCTCCACTCTTGTACGTCACCCTATGCTCCTCCCTCTTCTTAAAATATGTATTCACCACAGCCATGTCCATCATTTTTGCAAAATCCACAATCATCTGACTTTCTGCATCCCTCTCCTTAACACCATACCTACCCATCACTTCCTCATCCCCTCTGTTCACTTCACCAACATGCCCATTAAAGTCCGCTCCAATCACTAGTCTCTCACCCTTGGGTACACTCACCACAACTTCATCCAACTCACTCCAAAATTTCTCTTTCTCATCCATCGCACACCCACCTTGTAAAGCATATGCACTAACAACATTCATCATTACACCATCAATTTCGAGCTTCATAAACATCACTCTGTCAGACACTCTCTTCACGTCTAAAACACTCTTGGCATATGATTCCTTTAGTATAACCCCTATCTCATTTCTCCTGCAATCCACACCATGATAAAACAATTTGAACCCGTTTCCTAATCACCTGGCCTTACTTCCCTTCCATCTGGTCTCTTGCACACACAATATATCAACCGTCCTTCTCTCCATCATATCGGCTAGCTCTCTTCCTATACCAGTCATACTGCCAACATTCAAAGTTCCTACCCTCACTAATACACTCCTAACCTTCCTCCTCTCTTCCTGCCTTCGGGCATGCCTTCGCTCTCCTCTTCTCCTTCGGCCAACAGTAGCCCAGTTTCTGCCAGCACCCTGTTGGCTAACAGTACTGGTGGCGGTCATTGTTAACCTGGGCCTCGACCGATCCGGTATGCAATTATGAAAAGTTCTCCGCATCAGTAATTTTTGGCAGAAGTTTTACGCCGGATGCCCTTCCTGACGCAACCCTCCCCATTTATCCGGGCTTGTGACCGGCACAAAGAAATGCACTTGCTTGTGCATCCCCAGTGGCTGGGTTTTTCACTATATAGATATGTGCTTGATGTTGCTGCTACAACCACTTTCCATTGACGTGCCCCCCTCTGCTGTACATGTGGAAGTTTCACCTTTACTGTTTCACTGTGTTCATTCCTACTATTCATCCGTGTGTCCCTATTCAAAACACACTCTTCCCCTGGGTGACCATTTTACATGGCAGTCACACTTCCTGTTACAGATCATTACCACAGCTTTAGTACAGAATGCCAGGGAGATGGTTTTGAAAGCCTTGGCGAGGTCAAGATATGCTGTGTGAACCACCTTACCCTCATCTATGGCTTTGGTGACTGCCTCAAAGAAGTCGATCATGTTCAGGAGGCATGATCTGCCTTTCACTAACCTGAACTGGGTGGGATCCAGAGTTTGGAGGTTACCAATGTCTTTGATTATGAGTTCCATGATAATACATTCAATGCCCTTGCAGACCTGGTTCATCAGGCTAATAGGTCGATAGTTCACTGGATCAGTGTTTGTGGAGTGGGATAACTGTTGCTGTGCGCCATTCAGTGGGCACAAAGCCTGATGCAATGCTATTATTGTACTGCTATTATTGAACATGGTGCTTAAGTGGGGAACCAGTTCATTCTGAAGTTTGTGTAAAACGCAGCCTGGAATGTTGTCCTGTCCCATGGATGCTGTGTTTTTTGGCTTTAGAGAGTGCAGCTTTTACCTGCATAGTTATGATTACAGGGACTCTACATTCTTCCTGTATAGATATGGGTGCTTTAGGGGGTGGGGGGGGGGGGTAAAGTTAGCACTGATTCTATCTGCTAGGATGTTGGCAATATCAGTTGGTTCTGTAATTTTCGTGCCATTGTGCTGTAACTCAGAGCAGATCTGGGTGTTGACATCGAGATTCTTGCCATAGCTATAGAATGCTTTGTGGTTGTCCTTAGAATTAGTGATGATTTTGTTTTCATAGCCAGCTTTGGAGGATCTTATAAGGGATCTCAGCTTCTTACTGAGGCTGATCAGGGAGCTCCTCCACTCATGGGATTTACTCTCTTTTGCAACAGTTTCTTCCTTCTGTTGTACAGTTTGTTTATGGCAGAGGACCACCAGACTGGCTTCCTTTTTTTGGAGGATAGCATCTTGGTTCCGTTTGGGATAGCATGATCCATGCACTCGTATAAGTGCTTATAGAGTGCATTTGTGTAGGATTCAGCAGTTGTAACTGTATTGTCCATCTGCATGGGTGTCATGAAGTTCACCACTCCTGTCTTAAGAAGCATGAAGTTTTCTTTGGAGAAATTTGTTACCGTGGCTTCCTTAATAGGGGGTGGAGGCAGGATGTGGATTTTAAGGGTGATTAGCTTATGGTAGGAGCGGACCAACGAGGAATTGACTTCAGGTGTGGAACACCGGCCCTCATTTTGGTAATGACTAGGTCTAGGATATTGTTGCCCCTGGTGGGGGAGTGGCTAAGTTAATCCAGGGCATTGGAGTTTATGAATTCCAGAAAGCGTTGAGCTAAGGAGGTGGTACATGAGTAGTTTTCCCAGTTAATGGTGGGGTAGTTGAAGTCACGCATTATTAGGGTGTTTGGTTGAACCCTAATATTTTCCAGCACATCAAGAAAAGAGGAGTGGGAATCCTGGGGCATGGTGGGAGATCTGTAGCAAGCTACAATTTGGATTGCAGTTTTGTCCAGAGTTAGTTACACTTGGATATCCTTTGATGCATTATGCTGAGCAACTAGCCTGGAGGTGTGGATATCCTTAATGAATATGGACACACCTCTGCCTTTGGTGTTTCAGTCCAGGTTACATGGCCGAAAAGTGAGGTATGAGTTATAGCCTGGTAGTACAGGGGTGCTCTCTGGAGCCTTGAACCAGGTCTCAGTCACTGCACAGATATCAATGTTCTCCATTTTAAGGAGTGCCTCGAGTGAGTGCATTTTGAGATTTAGACTTCTAGCATTGAGTAGAATTACCCTCAGTTTTTGCTTGCCTGTTCCTGTTATGGTAGTGAATTTGTCATTTGAACCTTGTCTAAAAAGGCACTATAGGGCAGCAAGAGCCTTAGCCAGTATCTGGAATCCCAGGTGACAGGTGCAG
>NC_056726.1:1709341177-1709405898 GCF_019279795.1 Protopterus annectens | reverse complement strand
AAAACACCTTTATTGAATTATCACTTGTGACATAGACACATTTAAATTTATATAAAAGTAATGAAACTGTATTAACAAGTTAAAATTAATAAACATTATGCTTCACATATATTGCTATATATCATATAACCTAAGTAACATTACATAAATTATTCAATCCTTTCCCCTTTTTGTTAAAAAAGAAAAACATCACTTACGACATAAGCAATCATGCCTTTATATAAATGAAAACAAATCACACCAACACAATTCTAATGCATTTCTTGGCATTTAGGTTTAGTCGATGGCTATGACATAAGTTATTCATCAGTATCAGCCCTTACTGGAGAACATCTGTGTAGGCAGGGGATTCTATCACTGCTCCTAATTTGCAGTCATCTGCAAATTTAGTAAGACAGAGGCCATTGACATTAGCTTTGACTTTAGAGACGTAAAAGTCAAAAAGGAGTGGCCCCAGGACTGATCTTTGAGGGATTCCACTTGGGACTGGCATCTTTTCAGAGGTGGACTCCCCACCTCTAACTTCCTGGTTCTTGTCTGTGAGCCAGCTAGCTATCCATTGGGTGACATAAGGGTTTATTCCTAATCTCTTGAGTTTGGCAACAATGCTTGCATGGGGCATTGTGTCAAAGGGTTTGGCCAGGTGAAGATAAGCAGTGTGAACCATTTTGCCTTCATTCATAGCTTCTGAGACCATCTGAAAGAAGTCCACCAGGGTGAGTAAGAATGACCTGCATGTGAGAAAACCAGATTAGGTTGGGTCCAGTGTCTGGAGGTTTCCTATGTCATTATCAATCATTTCCATGATTATTTTTTCCAAGGCTTTGCATACGAGTCTCATAAGACTTATGGATTTGTAGTTTTCTGGGACTGTAGATGGCTCAACTTTGTGCAGAGCGATGACTGCTGCTGTTCTTCATTCCTGAGGCATGAAACCTATTTGGTGGCTACAGTTAAATATCAATCCCAGAGGGCCTGACAGCTCCTGTTTCATGCTATTTAGAAGGCATCCTGGGATATTGTCAAGGCTTATTAATGCAGTGTTATTGGCCTTAGAGAAAGCATTAAGGACCTCTTCCCTAGTGATAGCAGGGGGAGTTATATTTGATGGTCTTTCCTGAGGGAAGGTTGAGGGGGAGAGAGGGGGTAAAGTTGGCGATAACTTCTGGCTCAGTATAGATGGCTCCATTAACAATGATCTCTGGACACAACTGTGTACTGCCTTTGAGGTTGCGGTCATAGCTAAAGAATGCCTTGTTATTGTCCTTGGCTTGGGAGGCCAAATTAACTTCAAATATGGCTTTGGTAAACTTTATTTATCTCTCTGTTATTTTTTTAGTTTGATGAGAGCACTTTAATCCTGCTGTACCTCCTAATTTTTGACATGTTTTTTTTTTCCCTTCTGTTTTACAGTCTGCTGATGTTGTAATTCTACCAGGGTGGCTTTTGTTTTTGAGTTAGTTCTGTATTATATATATATATATATATATATATATATATATATATATATATATATATATTTATTTATTTATGTATTTGACATTTGTTGACTGGGGTAGTCTGACTGGGCTATTGCCCTTTTTCAGTGGAGGCCCGAGGAGAAAAGCTCCAGAGTAATACAAAGAACAAAATTAAATTAAATTAAATTAATATAACAAAGCTATAGGTCTTAGACTTGAAAAATCGCATATAATAATAATGTAATAGTTTGAGAACATTGCATTCTGGGAACATTTAACAGCAGTTGGGAATGATTATACACAAGATAGTTTCATGGACGCATTGGGAGTACAGGTCATTAGCAGAGTCAGGGCTCCACAGAAAATAAAAAGAACAAGCAGTACAGTAATATAGGTGATCTATAGCGCTGAAGTGATAGTTCTCAATCCATCTTAATAGAACAAAATATTTGCACGATAGTTTCATTTCACACTACTAGAGAAGTAATTGCTACTATATTCATTTATGCAGGCAGTGTTTAGTGCATTGATTGAGTGCATTTATGACATTTGTAGTGTTGGAATATTATTTTATGTACTGTGAAGGATTGTCTAGAATTTAGTTGTTATAGCCAATGATGTACAGTAGATTTTAGAAAATATTTACCAGTAGGAGTATAGTTAGGAGAGTGAGGAGAGAAGGGGAAAGAGCAGGGGGGAGGAATAGGGTAAAGATGTGGCTTGTAGGATAGGTGGACAGGAGGGTAAGATTTTCAGGAAGGGTATTTGCAGAGGCATGTCCAGGTATTTGTTAGAAGGTCTTTGAGGGCAGTTTTCATTTGTTGAGGGTGATTTATATTTCTAATTGTCAGGAGAATCTTGTTCCAGGAGAGGATAGGAGAGTTGCTGTAGAGATTTTGTCCTATTTTTCTTTTTGGTTTGTAAATTGTTAGTAAATTTTGGTTAGTGCTTCTTAGTGTCCTGGAAGGGTTGTAAAAGGATACAAATGAAGATATGTCTAGAGAGAAGGAGGGTTTGTAGAGGGTGGAATGTATGATCAGTAGTTGGGAGAGAGGTAGTTGGTGGGGAAATTCTAACCAGTTTAGGGTCCTGACAGAGTGACAGTGGTGGAATTTATAGGTTTGAGTAGCAGAAAATCTGGCAACTTTATTATAGGTGGCTTTGGATTTAGTGAAGAGGGGAGGCCTGGCATTGGTGAGGATTTGTGAGCTATAAAAGAGACTAGGGAAAAGGTAGGCACGAGAAAGAGAGATTTGGGACTCATTTGTTAGGAATGTTTTATTTCTGAAAAGTAGACCTAATTTTTGATGGGTTTTCCTAATGCAATTGTTGCACATGTAGGTAAAACTTGAGCTGGTCAGCTGTGGTGACTCCTAGAAGCTTATGTTTATAGGTTCATAGGTAAGTACTAGGCTATCTGCCCAAGGGCATTTATAAGCCTAGCCAGAATGTGTTGGCTTTCGCCACCTCTTAGACTAGTTCCCTGTGCCTCTGTCCAACAGAGCCATTAGTTGCCTGCGCCACTGTACAGCAGAGCCACTGCAGTGATCCCCGGGGTAAATTTCACTGATAGCCTCTGGGGGGGGGGGGGGGTGGATGCACGCCTGCTCTCTCCTGTCCTCGGATGGGCTTCCCAGCTCGGAACAGCGGGGGACTCATCTCCTCCTTCCGTGTTAGTATGTGATTCAACTCTGATTATGGTATAATTAAGGGATTAGATTACAAAAGAGGGTTTTAGATGGTTAAGGGATTTGGGTAGAAAAAGTAAGAGTGTGGTATTTTTTAGATTTAAGATTACCTGATTATTGGTGAGCCAGTTTTCAATAGATCTGAAGGTTAATTGAGTGAGGGTGTGCAAATCTGAGAGGTTATCAGAGATGGTGATGACTGAGGTGTCATCAGCATATTGTAGGAGACAAGATTGTGGACAGGAAGTATATAGTAGATTAGTAAAGATGTTGAACAATAAGAACCTAGAATTGATCTTTGAGGGACTCTCACCTTGATGGGGAGAGGAGAAGATAGTGAGTAAAGCCATTTAACTGATTGCTGTCTACCACAGATAGGTAACCAGCAAACCAGGATATAGTTAAGCTAGAAAGATTTAGGTCTGAGAGTTAATGAAGGAGCAGGGGTTGGTGAACTGGGTTGAGCTCTTTGGATAGATCTAAGAAGAGAAAGGAGAAAATTTATCTCTGGTCTCTAGCTAGTGAGATAGAGTTAGGGAAATAAGAGCTATAGATGTACTATGGTTATGACGGAAGCCATGATGAGTGGAGTAAGTAAGTTTTCTTGAACTAGATATTCCAAAATCTTTGAGAGAGGGACAGATTTGCTATTGGTTTATATCTGAAACATTCAGTGGAGTTACCTCCTTTATGAATGGGTAAGGTATAGATTTGTTTCCAGATGGAGTGTACTTTGGATTCAGTTATATATCGGTTGATAAGAATGAAGATGGGAAAGGCTAGAGGGTTGCAGCTTTCTTAATGAATAATGGAGGAAGGTTATCAGCAGATGAGGAGCAGAGTTTTAGTTTGAGAAGAAAATGTTTTATATAGCTTGTGGGAACTGGTTTTAGAGAGACAGGATTGTTTTATTTAAAGGAGGTGGGGTGCCAGGAGAGTTTGCAGAGTTTGAAGTTTGCATGAGTTTAGTAATGGTGTCTATGAACTATGAATTAAATATGTATGCAGTTTCTTGGGGTATATTATTTGGGCAGGGGTTTGGAGTAGATGGGTTTCCTGGGTAAAATATTTGTTTTATGGAGTTTTAGAACTTTTTTGGGTTAGTTGTGTGTGTTGTTTAGGGTTTATGGTAGAAATTCTTTTTATTGCTATTAATATGTTTTTTGGTAAGATTACATAGTTCCTTGTATGCTTGTATGCTCCTTGTATGGAGAAGGGAATTTGTTTTATTCAAGGTTTTCCAGACAATATCTTTGTTATGCATTAGAGAGTATGTAGTTTGTGTTAGCCAGGGTGAAACTGAGAGAATTAACTCTAACAGTGCATAGTTGGGCAAGAGAGTTTAGTATGTTTGGAAATATGAAATTACATTTTTGTACTGCTTTGTTAAGAGGTAGATGGGTTAGGAAGGACCATTTTATACTGGAGAGTAGAGTATTGAGGGTATTTGGATTGAAGCTGGTGAGTCTATGACATTCTTTGTATTTGTGAGGTTTGGTGTGGTGTGGGGAGAATGTGAATACTCTAATTGGTGAGTGGTCACTGAGGGAGTCAGGTGATGATTCAGGATGATGGTATTTGTGTGGATTGTATACTAGTATCCAGTCAATAATTAGACTGAAATTTGTTGGTTTATTGATGGATGGGAGTGGAGATAAGTTGGGAGAAACCATGCAGGTTAATAAAAGAGATAGGGCTGTTTGTGTTGAGTGACAGTCAATCGATGGTGACATGTCCAAGGATAATAGTTTCATTGAATATGTTGAGTGTAAGCCAGGAAATTATTTGTTCTAGAAGAGTGATGGTATCCCCAGGAGGTAACTATAGTGCAGCTATAATTAGATTACTATGATCATTGATTCTGCAGTTGGCAATCAGTAGTTTACCAGGGAAAAATGGGGGTGGGTTGGATAGAGGGGATATGGTGATGTGCTGTGAGTGGATTATAGTGATGCCACCACCTTTTTTCTTTGGCCTATTGAGACATAGTATGTTGTATCCGAGGGAGGAGTTTATTGTCATAATTATGGATTCTGAGCCAGGTTTCAGTGAGAGTAATTATATCAGAGGAATGGTGTGCCACCCGAGCATGAAAATCACTTACTCTGTTGAGTATGCTACAGATTTTCATAGAGTATAGTGATAAATGGTTACTGGTAATTTGTGCTGAGATGTATCTGGTTGTGTGGTGAAATTATTTGTGTAGAGGAGGGAATTTGGTCCTGGGTTAGGAGGAATGTCACCAGAAAGAAGCAAGGTGTTGGTAGTAAAGGTTGAGGTAAGGAGGGAGAGGTGATATAAGTAGTATTTTATTTTGGTTTGGGGGATGATAGAGTTTTGGGGGGAATTTTGATTTTAGGTAAGGAAGAGTTCATTATAGGGAAGATAGAGGGAGAAATTGTGATTATGTATTATGATTTAAAGATTGGTGTGTTATGAATAGAGGTTGGAAGGAGGTGGAGTGACTGTATCTATGTGTTATAAGCTGAGAGGTTATAAAGGAGAAGAAGAATGGGTATACAGAGAAGTTTTATTAACATGATATAGTACAAATGGGTTGGAGTGTAGGTGGGGTAGTGTAAGTATAAGAAAGTTTTGAGCTATAGAGCTCTGGCTATATTTGACTACTTAAGAAATAGGGTAGTATTTTAGGGTTTTCAGTAGATTGCTCTGGAGATGTGCTAATTTAGTAGGGAAGTTTGTAACAGAAGTAATGACTTTGGGAATGGGTGTAGGTTAAGGGGAATAGTGTATTCTAGGCAAGTGGGATACTATAGTTAGGAAGTTATAGGTAAGGAGTGGTAATGTGAGTGCTGCTTTATAGGGGGTGTTATGAATAATGTTTCAGGGATTTTGAGGGGAGGTGTTTTAAGGCGTAGTATTCAAAGTGAGTGAGAAGGATGTTAAGAGATCAATTATTGGGTAGATATGATGGGTATCTGGGGGACTGGGAAGTAGCTACTATGGTAGAGTCCAATGTAACTTGTGATTTGTTAGGAGTGAAAGGAATGGGATATGCTCAAGTGGGTGGGGAAAATGTGGTTAGCAATAAATGTAATGTTTTCAGGGGTGGATGGGAATAGGTGTAGGTTAAGGGGAGATGAGTGAGCCTGAGTGTAGTGAGGCCAAATGGAGAGGGCTCAGCTTGTCTTGGTGGATCACCCAGCAGAAAGAGAATAAGTAATTTCAGCTACTTGTAGTGAGTTTAGAGAGAAAGTGAAGTAAGATAAGAAGGATTTAAAATAATTGCAATGGTAAAATATGTTTCTAGTGAATGAGGTAGATGAGGGAGGGAAGTGGCATTAGGTTCTTATACAGTTAGGAAAGAGTGTTTAGGTTAATAATAGAGCAGAGTAGGGTCTTGAGAAAAAAGAGTTTAGATTATTCTATGAAGGTATTAATTTATAATAGGAGGAGGGGGTGTGGAGGAAGGCAAACAAGATTAGTGTCTGTGCCCAGCCACAGCAGTAGTTATAACATTAACTATGTGTTATTTTCTCTGAATTAAATCTTATAAGCAAATCAAAGACATACATTGAGCATTCAAGGTTGTTTAACAGGTCTTATTTGGGTCAAATTTAGGTCATTTAATAGCTTTGCCTTGGTGACTCTCCAGCCAGAAATAGTCTGAGAGGTAGGCATTGGAGGGTTATATTTTTCCATAGGTGGAAATGTAAAATTAAAAAGATAAGACAGAAGTATATTCAGACTTCTAAGTGCAAGGATAGTCAGGAATAGAGGCAAAGTAATGCTAGGAGGGAAAATGGATGCGGGTTCTGTGAGAAGTTGAATGTTAAGGTGGAAAAGACAAGGTAGACTAAGGGAGAAGATGGGGAAGAGTACAGGTAGCAAAGTTTGTAAAGTAAGGAGAAGATTGAAGCTGAGGAAGATAGGAAGATTAAATAAGTCCCTTTATAAAATCAAGTAAAATCATAAAAATAGTCAGCTGGAAGTAGATACTTAGACAATCTCAAAGTTACCAGATTTGAAATCAGTACAAATAAGAATCTGCACTCGTTTTTCTTCCTGGTGGGTACAACTGCCTCCATGCAATTATTAACATGCTTGTATAGGGCTTCGGCGTCAGCATCAGTGTTCTCAGGGTTTATGCAGGGTTGAAATTTTGCCATGTTATCACTTAATAGCAAGAAGTTAGTCTTAGATTACTCCCTGAATATTCCAGGGGTTAGCTGGGGTCCAGGTTTTATTTTTACTTCAAAGGAGACCATTTTGTGGTCTGAACTTACCAGGAAAGACATAACACTAGGGGGTCTGCAGCATTCTCCCATATTAGTGAAGACCAGATCCAGTATGTTTGCACCCCTGGTTATTATATTGACAACATGTTCCAAGTAGTTTGTATTTACAAAATCCAGGAATCTTTGTGCCTGTATGTTTGGTGTTGTATATGATTCACAGTTAATATTGAGGCAATTAAAATCATCCATGAATATGGTATTAGGTTGGATTGTGAGTGTTTCCAATAAGTCTAAATACATTATGAGTTTCCTGGATCACAGAAGAGAACCTATTGTTTTCAAGGACATGATATGGTATTTTGCCAGTGGTGATTTGAACATGGAGAAGCCACCTGTTTACAAGGTGCAGGCAGGCCTAAAATTCCACAGTAAACTTTTCTCTAGAGGGATAACTTGGCCAGGTGATGGATACAGGAAAGACCACAGTGTTTAATTGTAAGTGAAGAATCAAATCCTTCAGTATGAGATTCCAGTACACCTCGAGAGTGTTTTTAAGGTGCTGGACTATGAGAAAGAAACAAAAACGTAGCAAGTCAGCATCAGTGGTGCTTATCAGGAAGACAAAGTTAAATTAAAGATATTCCCAGAAATGAAGAGGAGCATAGATAGGAGGAAAAAGGATAGAAAAAGTAATAGAAACATACATGGAAAGGCAGAATGGTTAAATATTAGGCAACAGTATTAGAGAGTAAGGTTAGAAAGCTCAGAAAATCAGTTTGAAGAGACAACTTTTACGAGGCAGCTATATATAACAACAATGCCCCTGAAGGTATATTATACTATCACAGGTAGCATTTTATGGCACTATATCTTTAACAGTTGGACAACCACAGTAGAGCTACAATGCAAGATTTGTTATCTCAGAAACAACAGAAACCAGACAAATGGGAATAATAAATAGCTTAGTTTTTGGCAGTAAGATACCACATGCACAAATATAACAGAATTAATCTTACAGGTAAATGATAGTAAATGTTATAATAGAAGTTATTTCATAACTCATAGATCAGGAACAAATCACAAAATTACAAGATGCAGTGCTCTGTAATGTACAGTGTGGTGGAGTCTACAGAATGTAGAGATAAGTACATATATAACATAGAAACAAATGGAAATGCTATTACAGTATTCTGTTTTAAAGTATTATAGTGAGAGGCAAATAACTGCAGTAAAGTGGCTAAAGTATGACGATAATTACTATAATACTGGCTAACAATTCCTTACTTCATTCTGCAATCCCAAGAAGAGAAGCAGGCCACAGGCTCTTTGGTGATAAACAGTTGTGTCCCAGATGATGCAAGAGTCTGTAGGCTTGTTGTGCCTTTTTCTGTTCGGTGCCTTGAATATCAACATGACCGATCAGGAAGGTCAAAGACAGGTGCTCACTGCCCAGTCAGAAACAGTCAGGAATCAGTAAAGTCTGCCCCTTCTCTCACCAGGAGCAAAATATAAGCACAAATTTCATGCTGGCACATATAAAGTGGTTATTAGACTTTCCAGTAATCACAGTTTCTGGGAAGTGATGTCCTTATTCTCTTACTGCTACCAGGAAGAAAACAGAAAGACTAATCCTAAGATGACTACTGACAGGCAAAATGTGGGATCTCCAACTGTTTGTGCTGTTGGAGTAGGTGTTGCAGATTTTAAAGGTAAGATGGAAAAATGGGTTAATATCCTAAGAGCTGCAGTGCGTACTAAGTAGTTTGATATGAAAGAGGGGGTGACATGTTTTGGCTATCTAAGTGGAGAGACACTAATTTTAAAAGAGCAAGAGAGATTGAAAAGAAGTGGGGACTTTGTATTCTGTCTGTATGGAATACAGTGGATTGGTCAATAAGTTTAAATAGCTGAAGGGGAGTGATTTCACAAAATGATAATTTTGTGGTTACTCACAATAGCCAATGAAAGAGGAGAGGGAAGGAAATGTGCAGACAAATTAATATAAGTGGCAGACAACTAGAAGGACTGTTGAGTTTAATTTCTGTGTTACTCACAAGAGACACAGCTGTGGTCTCTTTCCTAGTTTAAATGTGCAATTAAAATCAGAATACAAGTAAAACACAGTGTAAAAAAAATAAATCACAATTTACAAAATTGAAGGCATTGAAGCAGTAAAAAAATGCAATGAAGCAAGCTGTGACAGTGTCTGAATGAACTTTTCCTGTTCAGCTCACACAGAGTTTTGAATGGTATTGCATGGTGCTTACTGATCATTTCTTTAGGTCACAGGTTGTCCTCCATGTTGTAACAGATATTTATAGTTCTCCCAGATTTTTTTCAGGTTTGTCTAGTTACAGTTAACGCTGTTTGCATATTTGGCAGCTCTTACACTTCCTAAGGATTCAAAGTGATATGAGACTGACAACACAGGATGATTGGTCTTCCATAACTGCCAGGTGAGTTTATTTTTTACAGAGTTTCAAGTGCCACCAAATGCATAGTATATTGCTTAGATAATAGGTCCTGGGCTCTTAAGCACAGCAAGTTACAATAATCTACCAAAAGCAATAGTAATAGTTGTCTGGAATAACATATCTAAAAGGAGTTTATGAGACAAGCAAAACTAGAATAGCTGCAACACGCAACAGTAGTAAAGTGGGGTTCATTTGGTTCAGTTATGGTTTTAAATAAAAGTGGAATTAAAATAGGGACTGAAAGGGTACAATCTGGATTCTTTTTCAATGCACTGCATTGTGCATGGCTCTGAGAAGCCTAGTCAGAGTGAAGAGGCATGCAAGTATCTGCAATTTAAACAGCAAACAAAAAAGACAAACAGACAAACAATAACAGTAATTATAAAAATTAATTATAAATCTTATCCACTTCTAAATACATAAATACTACTCCTACAGTATGGAATACAACAAAAAAAGACTTATTGAAGTAAATACACTTGACTCTTTCTAACATGATTAAAAAATTATTTTACTGTTAATTTATTTATTTTCCCACCATTAGAACTATTTCAACTCGGTTTACCTTTATATGCTTGAAAGCACATCCTTCGAATGTGCAGACACACAAACCATTTATGTGAATTCTGTCCCACCAACTTCCCTAAACGTAAAAAAAAAATCAAAATTCGACATGTCACATCGCTCTGTAGCTAAAATATGTGCTACCATGAGTCAAAAAGGGGGTGAGATTTTGTAATTCGGAGCTTTGGTTTTCGAGGATTTGGGAATTCGCAGTTTGCAGTTTGCAGTTTGCAGCAGCACCTTTTGAAGAACCAATTACATATATTTTAAGATCACAATAATTGCCCAGGACATGCCCCTGGTTACTTTCTCCCACAAAACCTAAGAGTAGAACAGAACGGAACAATACTTAACCAATTAGAGTCAGTTTGGTTCTTGCCAAACAAAGTTTGCAGATGACTATAAACTGGGTGTCATCCTGAAGTCCTCTCTAAAATTTTATTTTAATTATTTGTTTTGCTTTTGTTTACTGGGTTTAGTCAAAAAAACTTTTTCAGCTTGGGAGAAAACCTCCAATGTATTACAAGCATTTTAAATATTTAGGGATATACATGGACAGACATTAAATAATACACATTAAGAATTACACACACAATTTGCTAATAAGATTACATTCATATAACAATAGAGGCAAATGTTACAGCATAAAAGATACTTCTGCATTAGTAGATGTTGAACATTGACCATTTGATGAGGTGTATTACTGGGTTTGTCAAATAGAGCATGTGATTAGTACTTAGAAATTCAAAGAAATGGAAGTGAGGACTGAAGTAGGTAGGGCAGGACATTTTAATATTGTAGTTAGGAGGTGAGGTATATATATATATATATATATATATATATATATATATATATATATATATATATATATATATATATATATATATATATATATAAAGAGAGAGAGAGAGAGCTATCATAAAGTTTATATTAGAAGTATAGAAGTGGGGTGAGCAATGTCATAAAGCTATGTATATGGCTGGGAGATGCTAGTAAAACTATTTATACATGGGTGAAGACTGGTTGTGAGCCAAATGGACCACAGAGGCATACAAGTCGTATCAACTTCTGCAGCAAAGAAAAAGCTGGGAATTCATCAAAATTTTGACTATGATGCCTGCTTCCATATTTATAAGGGAATTAGAATTAGATCAACTCTGATAAGGAGAACATACTCTCAAGACCTGTTGTACAATTCTCCCGAAATATTTTCTTCTGTGTCCTTTAAATGCATTTCAGTGTCTGTACAAAAGACCTAAGATATATTTGTTTCATCTGCACCTAACAAACACTTTTTCAACTTCAGAATGAATTTTGCCACTGTGTAAAAAAGGAAATCCAGTAGTGGTCTAAACAGTGAAGTGCAGATTTTCCATATATGTAGATACTAAAACATTCTGAAATGTTCTTTCTATTCTAAAAAAAGTCTAGAAGCCTGTTTATTAGATTCCAACTTCAATGTCTTTTTTATGAAGAGTACCTGTAAGATAAAAGTCACAAAAACTCACAAATTTTTCAGGGAAAGCAAAAATGTTGACAAAAAATAATTGTTTTCTCAAAGTTCACTGTAAATAACAAGATAATACAGTCTCACATGCCCTCTTTGGGCCAAATGCTACAACTCCAAAGGCAAGAACACAGCATCCATGGGACCTGACATCATCCCAATCTGCGTTCTTCATGAACTGCAGAATGAACTGGCACCCCACCTAAGCACCATGTTCAATCATAGCCTTACCTCAGGCTTTGTGCCCACTGAATGGTGCACAGCGACGGTTATCCCACTCCACAAAGGGGGAGCCACCACGGACCCTGGGAACTACCACCCCATTAGCCTAATGAGCCTGGTATGCAAGGCCATGAAACGTATCATCATAGTTCTTATACACAAAGACATTGGCAATCTCCAAACTCTGGACCCCACCCAGTTCGGGTTTCTAAAAGGCAGATCACATCTCCTAAACCTGATAGACTTCTTTGAAGCAGTCACTAAAGCCGTAGACGAGGGT
The DNA here is from genome assembly GCF_019279795.1 of Protopterus annectens. Taxonomy (NCBI): domain Eukaryota; kingdom Metazoa; phylum Chordata; order Ceratodontiformes; family Protopteridae; genus Protopterus; species Protopterus annectens. The sequence goes on along the minus strand of NC_056726.1, from coordinate 1,709,393,504 downwards.
AAGGTGGTTCACACAGCCTATCTAGATCTCGCCAAGACTTTTGACACCATCCCCCACTCTGGAATTATAGATAAACTCACTAAACTAGGTATAAATCCCTATGTCACAAGATGGGTTACCAAATGGATCACTGACAGAACCCACAATGTGAAAGTAGCAGACTCCAAATCCGACTTCAGACCAGTGACAAGTGGAGCACCGCAGGGTTCCGTCCTGGGTCCTCTCCTGTTTGGTACCTACTTTTCTGAAGTACAGCCTGACACAGAAGGTCTTTGGCTAATGAAGTTCGCAGATGACTGCAAACTAGGAGCCATAATCAAAACTCCTGATGATATGGACATCCTACAAAAGGGCCTCACGGAGACAGATGTCTGGTGTCAAAGCCATGGCCTCAAGCTCAATGCCAAAAAGTGCATTGTCATCCCCTTTGGTAAAAACACTGTACCCATGAGCTACCACATAGGTGGTAGTCTACTTAACATCGAAAGTGTGATAAGAGACCTTGGGACACAGGTGGACAGTAGTCTCTCCTTTGATAATCACATTGCCACAGTAGTCAGGAAATCCTTCTATGTGGCACACCTCATCACAAAAGGTTTCTCATCCAGGAAAAAAGAGGTCATTGTTCCCCTCTACTCGTCACTCATTAGACCCATTATAGAGTACAATGCCCCTTTTGGTATGTACCTCATAAGACATCTACAACAACTGGAAAGGCCGCAGAAATACCTCACAAAGAGGATCACTGGCCTCAAACAGCAGATCATCTCAAAAAATTCCAACTTTGCTGTGTTGCATATCACCTACTCAGAGGCGATCTCTGCCTAACATACAAAGCTATGTCAAACCCAGAGCTGTTGGACATGCTCCACTTAAGGAAATCTCAGTCCCTCTGAGCTACATGCTCTAGGGACCTAAACCTTGTCACTACAATAAACAGAACATAATGGAGGGATAGATTCCTGTCCCAGAGAATTCCCATACTCTGGAACAAACTACCAGTCTATATCAAACAAAGCTCCTCATTAGCACTCTTTAAGAAAAAATCTTGTTGATTGGATGGGAAATAGGAGATTCACCCCGGGGATCACGTCTGTGACTCTGCTCAACAGGGGCACAGGAAAATAATTTTCTTGGGTGGAAAAAGCCAGGTTACCTTTTTGGCTAGGCTTATATAGGCTCTAGGGCCAATAGCCTAGTACCTACCTATGAACCTACAAAGTAATAGGTTCATAGCTTAGTACTAGGCTAATTGCTCTTGTGAGCTATTTTAAACCTAGCCAGTTATCCCCTGTGATGCTCAAACCCTGTATCTTAGGTTTGTAAGGTAAACACAATAACCATTATGCCAACCTACCACCTTTAAATTCATAGGTAAATACTAAGCTAACTGCCCTGAAGGACCATTTTAAACCTAGCCAAGTTAGAATCAGACTCTGTACCTTGTGTCTTTGAGAAAAAGACCTCCACATAACGCAAGCACTCAGGTCTCTCAACAGCAGGTACAAATATGACTCAGTCATTGTCCACGCTGGTGTAAACAACCTGAGACGTACCTCCTTGGACTACATGAAAAGAGACATTGAGGAGCTCTCTGATTATGTAGCCCAGGCAGGTATGACCCTGACCTTGAGCAGTATCCTACCTTCACCAAGAATGATGCCACAATACAGAGATAAGATGATCAGCTTTAACAATTGGCTTAAACACTGGTGTCATTCAAAGGGGATCCAGTATCTGTCTGCCTGGGATGACATGCTGGACAAGCCACGCTGCTTCAAGCAGGGCGGCTTGCACCTGTCACCCTGGGATTCGGATATTGGCAAAGGCTCTTGCCACCCCATAGTGCCTTTTTAGGCAAGGCTCAAATTCTAAACCTACCACCCTAGAACACAAAAAGGAAAAAACTAAGGGTAATGCTGCTCAATGCCAGAAGTCTAAATCTCAAAATGCACGCACTCGAGGCCCTTCTCAGTATGGAGCACATCGATGTCTGTGCTGTGACAGAAACCTGGTTCAAGGCTCCTGAGAGCACCCCAGCGCTATCAGGTTTTACCTCATATCATGCGTTCCGGCCCCAAAATCCGGACAATACCAAGAAAGGAGGGGGTATCCATATTCATCAAGGACACCCACACCTCAAGACTGGTGGCAACGCACGATGCATTGGAGACCATCCAGGTGCAATTAACCATAGGCAAGACTGCTCTGCAAATTGTAGCATGTTACAGGCCACCCTCACAAACTCAGGAAACTCACATGGCCTTCCTGAAAACACTAGAGGGGATAAATGTATCACCAAACACCATCATACTAGGTGACTTCAATTACCCTAATATAGACTGGGAACACTACTCAAGCCCAAACACCCTAGCCCAAAAGTTCCTGGAATTCATAAACTCAAATGCCATGGAACAACTAGTCACCATCCCCACAAGAGGAGATAACATACTTGATCTCATCATCACGAACATGGGAGCACAATGTTCAACACCGAAGTATACCCCTCACTGGTGAGATCAGATCACAAACTAATCTGCTGGAGGTCCTCATCCCACCCCACCTGAAATAAAAAGACCACAGTAAAGAACTTCTCAAAAGCCGACTTCACACTTCTAAAGACTAGTGTGGTCTCCTTTCAGGCCCCGAGCCGGCGGAAAACAATACTCAAGCCGCTAAATCACTTACAAACGCCTTCTACCAGCACCTGCAGGACTGCATGGATAAGGCAATCCCAAGCAAAACAAAGACTCTTTGTACCAAAGGCAAGCGTCAGTCTGGTGGACCCCAGCCATAAACAAACTCTACAACAAAAGGAGGAAGCTACTACAAGATAGAGCAAAATCCTTAAAAGGTAAGACACCCTTGATCACTATAAGTAAAAATTAAGAGCTCTCATAAAATCATCCAAAGCAAATTTCGAGAGAAAAATAGCTAAAGACTCAAAGACAATCATAAGGCCTTCTTTAGCTATGTTAGAAACCTAGGAGGAAACTCCCAGATATGCTCAGAACTAGTTCAAAATGATGTGAAGATTACTGATCCTACAGACATTGCCAACATACTGGCTGACAGGTTCAGTGCAAACTTCTCCCCTCCCCAAAGGAGAGATATCTATACCAAATGAGTGCAGCCCCCAAACATCTCCAGCGCCCAAGTGAGAACTGCTCTCTCCAAAGCAAAAACACAGCATCCATGGGACCCGATGGTGTCCCCGGCTGTGTGCTCCACGAACTCAATGAGGAATTAAACCCACAGCTAGGACAGCTGTTTAATCAAAGTCTTACCTCTGGATACGCACCCAGGAGTGGCGCACTGCAACTGTGGTCCCACTTCACAAAGGCGGTGCCTCCACAGACCCTGGAAATTACCGGCCCATTAGCTTGACAAGCCTTATCTGCAAAGCCATGGAGAGGATCATAATGGACCTCATAAATAAAGACATAGGGAATTTGCAGACTTTGGATCCAACCCAGTTTGGCTTTGTCAAAGGCAGATCATGCCTTTTAAACTTGGTTGACTTTTTGAAACAGTCACCAAAGCCATTGATGAGGGAAAGGCAGTCCATACAGCCTACCTCGATCTGGCTAAGGCCTTCGATACAATACCCCACTCGGGTATCATTGAAAAACTCATCAGCTTAAATGTTAACCCATACATCACAAGATGGGTTGCAAACTGGCTGAGTGACAGAACCCACAGGGTCAGAGTTGCTGGCGCCATGTCAGACTCAAAGCCTGTCACAAGTGGTGTCCCACAGGGCTCAGTCCTGGGCCCACTCTTGTTTGGCATCTACTTTTCCGAAGTACAAGCAAACACAGGAGGGTTATGGCTGACAAAGTTTGCAGATGACTGCAAACTGGGCCATAGTAGAAAACACATCTGACACAGATATCCTTCAGAAGGGTCTCACAGAAACGGATAACTGGTGCCAGAGCCACGGCCTAAAGTTAAATGCCAAAAAATGCATAGTCATACCCTTCGGGAAAAACAAGGTTACCCCTAGCTACCAAATAGGTGGCAATCCACTGAGCACAGAAGAAGTTATCAGGGACCTGGGGACCCAGGTTGATAGTAGTCTGTCATTCAACACCCATGTAGCTAAAGTAGTTAGGAAGTCCTTCTACATTGCCCACCTTATCATGAAGGGATTCTCATCTAGATCAAGGGAGGTCATAGTCTCCCTTTACGCATCACTCATCAGACCAATGATTTAGTACAATGCCCCATTCGGAATGTATCTGACCCGACACTTGCAGCAGCTGGAGAGGCCACAAAAGTTCCTCACCAAAAGGATAAAGGGTCTCAAAAATCTGTCCTATGCTGCCCGACTGAAAGAACTCCAGCTCTATTCAGTCGCTTACCGCTTGCTCAGAGGTGACCTTTGCCTAACATACAAGGCCATGTCAAACCCAGATTTGATGAATATGCTTCACCTCAAAAAATCTAGATCCATCAGAGCCACAAGGCGGGAGACTTAAACCTCGACATGGCTATTAATAGGACGTGCTGGAGAGATAGATTCATCACCCAAAGACTCCTATGCTGTGGAACAAAATCCCGGTACATGTGAGGCAGAGCACCTCGCTGGCCTTGTTCAAGAGAAATCTTGACCAATGGATGGGAGATCGCAGATATACCCCAGGAATTACCTCAGTGTCACTGCTCGACAGAGGCACAGCAAAATAATGGGTATAGTTCCCCATACTAAAGGGGTGGCGTAAGCCACAAAACAATGGGCTAGGCTTATAAATGCCCTCGGGCAGATAGCCTAGTATGAACCTATGAACCTATGAACCTATGAACATGCACACACACAAACACACACATGCACACACGCACACACATAAACACACACAAAATGAAACGGGCATAGTATGTTATGAAAGACAGGAGAGTAGAAAATATAAAAAAGAAAATGAGTGGTCAGGAAAGCGTTTTACATAGCCCATCTCATGAATAAGGGCATTGCCTCCCTTGTACTCCTCCCTTATTAGACTAATTGTAGAATGTAATACGCCCATCAACATGTACCTTACCAAGCACCTCCAACAATAGGAGAGACCTCAGAAGTACCTTACAAAGAAAATTCTTGGTGTCCAACACCTGTCCCATGCTGAGAGGCTAAAATCCCTGTCTCTGTACTCTGTGTCCTACAGACTGCACGAGGGCAACCTCTGCCTGGCCTATAAGGCATACAAGGACCCTGCCCTTATGGAATTGCTACACATTAGCAAGACAAATGGCATTCGCTGAACTAACTCCAGGGATCTCAACATGAGAAGCAATATTAACAGGACCTGCTGGAGAGACAGGTTCATCTCTCAGGGGCTACCCCTACTCTGGAATAGACTGCCTATCCCAGTGGAACAGAACCCTTTGCTGATCCTCTTCAACCATAAAAATAACTTCCTATGATCCTATGATCCTATAATCCCATGAAAAAGGAAAGAAATCACATTCAGACTAAGTTCCCCTAGACACAAACACAAGACACCTTGTGTATCTGTTTAAGTTAGAATCACTGTTACCTGCAACATGCATCCGAAAAGGAATTATAAATTTTGTTTCACTTACACGCAGGTTGATATGGTCCCTGAATTATATGATTTAAGTCAACAAGGAATTTAAACTAAGTAAAATTTCTAATCATATTTTTAAAGAGGTCAGAATTAAGTCAATTCTGATCATTTTGGAATCATTTCTGAAGTTGTGCTTTGTTTTTCTGGAATCCTAAAATTTAGTATCCCTATCTGGAATAAATTAAGTTTAGATTTTATGATAGAAAATTTATTTAGTGTAGATTCTGGTAGGTCTTTGTAGAACTATTCCATGTTCTCATTTTATAGATATATACAACATTATTTATATTGTAGGTAAATGCATTCCTAGTGGCTCATATTATTTGTGTCCTTTGATTATGAATGCAGAGATGCAGCAGGTAGTTTGTATCTGGCATTTTGGTAGTACACTCATATCATGTTATTGTGCTGTTTCCACCCATACCTCCATCTATCTATCTGCAGTACCCTTTCCACTGTGTTTTACTTATGGGGTTAGGGTGTAATATCAAAACTGACAATCATCCAAAGCCATATAATAATAATCATTTAATGGCAGCTAAAAGTGTCTTGTGTGTGTGTGTGTGTGTGTGTGTGTGTGTGTGTGTGTGTGTGTGTGTGTGTGTGCATAGTAACAAGTCTCTAGGCTAATAATTGTTTTTTATAAACATTCCAAGCCATGGCTAATACATCATATTCTGGGCTTTCTACTAAAATTTTTGAAGACCATAATTTCAAATGCCTATAATTTAATACATGGACATTTTCAAAGAAATTTTGCAGAATTTGCACTCCATTCAATCCTTCATCTGGGTGATTTGCCACCACAATAAATATGTCTTTTAATCTTGTTAAGTGTAGTGTGCAAGAGAAGAAAATCCAAACCATGTCCCAGCATACTGGAATATGCATCAATCAACCAAACTCTTGATATAAGAAAAAAGTATTTAATCATGAAGCAGCTGCAGTCATGCAGAATATTCCAGTATGCTGTGACATTGTGAATTTGCTTTACCAACATCTCCTACTTCCAAATAAACCTATTATAGGTAATTGCAATTTGAAGAGAGTCTTATCTAGGACCCCATTTTTGAAACTGTGGTGCTCAAATTTATGGTACTTAAAATTAACAGTTGCATTCTCCGGATTAAAGAAGTTTATCAGATTCCCCTAGCAATCTGTGTTTTTATGCCACTTTAGGATTTATCCTCCACTGGCATATAGACACTGCAAGATTCTTCTCATTAGAAGTGATTCTATATGTTTTACTGTGATAGAAATTAAACTGAGAAATCCGAAATTCTCACCCTCCTTATTGATTCCGCATTTATGAATGAAAAATCACTTTAACCTGATTCCAGACCTTTGTTCTCATACCATGATTTTTTTTTTTTGCTTTTTACAGCAACCATTTGAAATGTAAGCAGAAAATATCCATAGCAGTTTCACATAATTTATAAAAGTTTTAAATGCAGTAATGACTTAAGAGAGGACAAGAAAAACATAAAAACATAAAAACCCATCCACAGATGCTAATTTTCTGCTTTGGTAGATATTAGCAATATGTAAACAAATAAACATATGTTAAGTAAAAGCTTGTATTATTCAGGTAAAAGTTAACCTCTACAGAGACTAGAGCAGTACTGTTCAGATAACCTATGGTTGTAGCCTGTCACTGTAGGGAGAGCGTGATTGTAAAAACAGATTATAGTCTCATGGAAAACCAATGCACATTTCTTCTCTGGCAAAATCAGCATATTTGAGGAGTTGCCTGAGAAACTGTCAGGACCTCATGCAAGGCAGAAGTGGGTGAACAGTTTGCAGCAAGTCTATGGGGCTGTGACAAAACAAACATAGAACAAACTTAATACATGTAACGATACTTCCTGGCTATGCATTTCAGTGTATTGATTGGTGACACTGTGCATTAGACATTACCACACCCACAATATCCAAAGGGGGAAGGCAGGGCACGTCATCATCATCATTTGCAATGGTAGGGACACAGTGCTAAGGGACAACAGTGTTAGCATAGGTGGATGGATCATAGGTGGTGCCATCAGTAAGCACCCACATGGCTAGGGAATTTGGAGGGACAGGATTCATATCTTAGAGTTATGGAGTGATGCTTCCAGGAGTGGACTACTGACTGATTATACCATGTGACCATACAATATCAAGTCCAGAAGCAAATGGCAAAGGAGGTAGTGCAACACATCTACTGTGCATTTGGAAATGCCATTTTGGCCCCCATCACGGTGTTTTGGCAAACTGTTGGCATTCACTACATCATGTCTAGGCATAGTTTGATGTTACCCATCATGGTAAAGCTGCAAGAGCATTGGCTGCTGCTGAACTTTGGGAATATGTTTGGGTTGTTGCATGGAGTTTGGTGACAACGGAACTAGACAAAGGATGGCAGTGTTCATATGATCATTGGTGGCAAAAGGTGGGGAACAGTGGGATCAGATGACCATCAACAAACATCCACATGATCATGCTTGGTCCTTGGTCCTTTTCCAGAAATCCCAGTGGAGACCACAGTAGATACAGATAAGCATCTACTATTGCCTTGTGTTCCCTGGCTATTAGTGGAGGTAGCTGTGGACAGTGTGGGTAGTCTCTCTGTTGTGGGAATGGTGTTTGCCACCCATGTTAACCTGTCATGCACACCAGCAGTGCACAACCATCCTTTAACATGACAACAAGTTGTAAGATCCCTGCAGTTGCAAAGGCACACAAATGGATGCTAAGTTAGATACCACTGCCCTGAATGGGCATATCTGCTCCTTGTCCCCATTCATAGTATTGCAATATTTGCATTGTGGATTGTCTTGCAGCCTCTGTAGTGGTTGCAAGTCTTTGACACATGGTTCATTTAATGGCCATCTGTACCTGGATCACAAACATGTACATTTTCTGATTGATGTCAAGGGCAACCAAGTTTTGGTGTCATGGTACCGGTGTCCACTAGCATGAGTGTCCTCATTGAAATGAGTGTGCACACCTCACTGGTGGTGTCTGCTTTTGTGTGACAGTGCTGACTATCTAAAAGGGGTGGTTTTGATAAGGATAAGACAACCTATGCTAAAGAAAGGTGATACCACGGGAATTATTTTAGTCTTTTGCATTCACATCAGCTGTGGGTGAAGGGATTCTGCCCTCCACTTTTAATCTTGCTGAGACTGCCACTGTGTCCTGAGACTGTGCCAGGTGCATGGTGCCATAACTGTTACTCCTGCTGTCATCAGGCATGAACCAAATTATTGTTAGAGATCCTCTCCTAGTAGAAGCTGTGAATATATACAGACAACATACCAGAATTGTGTGTGGTGCAAATGTATGGCTTGCACTACTGGGTCTATATTTGTACATCGAAGTATTACTACTTCAAATATACTAAAATCGGACTTTGCATCAGATGCTGAAAATAGTAAAGCTGCAGAATATCAAATAGTTTCCTAGGGAAAGTATTCAGTGGGCTGTTTCTGTAGCTTTGCTATTTCCTCAAATGTGGAGCGAAGGTTATGGACAGGGTTAAGGTAAGTGTGCAAACGAAGGTGAGTGTGCGATAGGGACCTTAGGGTTAGGGAGCGGGTAAGGTGAGTATGCGATAGGGACTTTAGGGTTAGGGAATGGGTAAGGTGAGTGTGCGATAGGGACTTTAGGGTTAGGGAGCGGGTAAGGTGAGTGTGTGGTAGTTATGGACCTTAGGGTTAGGGTTGGGTTAAGGTAAGTGGATAGCTAGTAGTGTATGTATGGTTTAGTGTAGGGTTTTGTGACGTGTATGTGAGTGTATTATGTATTTTGGTGTGCTTGTGTTGTGTGTATGTTTGTTGGAACAGCACATTTATTCCCTGAGAAAAAATTTGCTGTTCTGAGTGTTCGATGCTGTGGTGTTTCGAGTGAAATGGTTCGATATTAGAACATTCGATGCAGTAATACTTCAATGTTTTAATATAGACCCACACTGCCTTGTGCCACACAGACTACTACATGAGACAATTTACATAACCTATGAGAGAATATATGTAGCCTATGGAAACATGTACTTTATGATGCAGGAGGGCTCCACTGCATCCCTAAAGACCATAAATTAGTTGACTGTTTTTTTTGTAGACTTTTTCTGTCATGTACTGTTCTTATTGCCCTAATGTGTTCAGTCATACCTGTATTTTTGTGGCATTTGCAATGAATTCTTCAGAGTAGTTTGCTCTTCCTTTACAGTGCTGCTCTTTCTAAACTGTTTTAGTTATACCTGCATTTGCCATTACTGCATCACTGTAACTAACTGTTTATGAGCACTACTATTTTTTATACATTTGAATATTTCACCATAGCTTAGCTGTTTATTAGCTTTGTAGATTGCCTCACACTCTACTACTGTTCACTGCTAACAATTCTTCCAGTTATATCTGCTTGGTGACCTCTGGGTTAACATACATTAAAGAATGTATTCCCTTTCCAGTTTTTACATTGCTTTGTGTTTACCCTGACAGTTCTTATTTTAATAAGCTGCACAACACCACCCCGATAATTATATTTGTACCCTTCTTTATTTTCATTCTTTTCGAATTATGTTGCTTGTTGTTTAGCTTTTCACCAGTTAAGTTCTTTTTCAGAAGGCACATCCATGGAGCAGTCAAAGTTGAATAACTGGCTACCATGCTCTGCACATTTCACTGCACTGACTACAGGTTCCCCAACAGTCTACAGTTCGGGATCTCTGTAGGATGAGAAAAGTTATCCTGTGGAAGATGCCTTGCGTGCTCATTTGTGACCACTGCTGCAGCTTCTGTGGGAAGGATGGTGCAGACTCTTCATTGGAAAATGACCCTCCTGTGTTACCCACTATGAGGTTCAATGTCAGCTGTGAGTTGTCATACACTGGAAGATCAGTGCCCACATTTGTACTCTTTACAGACTCTTTATGCCACAAAGTGCCAAAAAGCAGCTGGCCCTGACCTTCAGGTCACCAGAAGTAAAATTTGCACATGATGTCAGTCACAGTGGTAACTGACTTCTGGACTGGCATGTGAGGCTAGTCTTTCTCCTTTCTCTTATCATGGTATTTTCCTTCCTTGTGTGCCATATGCCATCCCCTGTTTGTTGTCCAGTCATCCACATGCTGTTTCGCACCTTTTCTCAGTCTGCTTTTTTCCATTGTTGCCCCATCTTTTGTGTCACTTACTTCAGTTTTTGCATGTGGTATTTGCATGGCTCACACTGCTGTCAAACCTATATCCTCCTTCATACTCACACTTTCTCAAGGCCCTTGTCCTCCTCTGTCTTTCTTATAATAATCAAAAGGGCACCTCTCCCACAAAAAAACAAAAAACAAAACTGCCTTTATTTTTCTTAACACGATTCCAAACTTCCCTTCCCATTCTCCTTCTGTGTACATCTCGTACTGAATATATTAAAAAGACTAAAACGGTAAGGCAGCACACTGATGAACTAAATGTAAATAAAATAAAAACAACTAAAATAACTGATTGTTATTGTTCCTTTATAATTGTCCTATCTCCTTCTTTCCTTTCCTTTCCATTTGCATAATAAAGTCAGTTAGTGCTTTAATGCATTGGCATCTGCCCTTCTATCATGTACCATACATAGCACAGCCCACTTAGTTGGTTGGTGATTGCCATTTCCATAACTGTGAGGCTTCATTATGACAATAATTAATGACATAGGCTTCTTTTACTTCAGAAAATATATAATAAATCACATTCTCTTATTCTGTTAATGTCTGCAGTTAATAGGATTAATATTTTAAATGTATCCGTGAATATCCCTGATTATTTCTGGATTTGTCCCTGATTCTTTTCAGATTTGTCATAGGTCCTTTGAGAGCTACAGACAGGGGTCAGAGGTTTATAGCATGTGTACTTCAATTTCCATAAACTCAGAATTTTTTAAACCATATGTACAGTTTACCTAGTAAACATTACGTCCATGAAGTGGCAACTGCTGTGTATAAATGCACACTTCTGGGCACAATACTTCTCAATGTTTCAGTCCATAACCGGGAATCAAAGAATGAAAGGCAGCAAAAGCAGCAAAAGTAACACAGAAAAGACTGCCGCATAAAAAGTGCAGAGGTCATAAGCATGGTCTGATGCTGCAAATTGAGCAGAAGCAGGAGGCTATGGAGAATGTCACAACCCTAGTAATGAAGGTGCTCGTAACACACAATATACCATATATATGTCACGTGACTGTTAACATTACAGCCATAGCAGCTAAGAGGCAAATCCATGCCTTTAGGCAGCAAAATCACACTATTTAATACTGTAGAATTGTGGCGAGATGTATTTCTGTATAACTGCAAAGAAGCATAATTATCTGTATAACCTGGATGCTACCCTCTAACTTACACAGTTGATTGGCAGATAATGTATAACATCATCCATAGCAATACAAGGTCATATTAAATCAACATAAGCTAAGATTGTAAATAAATCAATTCAAAAGCTTCCAAGAATCACAGCAAAAGGGTCCTAGCAAAAGCCACTAAAGCAACTCCACCATACCTGCATAATTCAATGAGGCATAGGTCAGCTGGGTAGTCTGTTGATACAATGTGAATGCACTTTACCAGTCATTGTAATTGCTTTAAAGAAAAATTTTTACTCCCTCCAGATTACAGCCTTCATTGTATATAGATTCATTACACAGTCACACAAAAAGTAATATTAATGCAATGTCCTTATTAATGCAAAATGATTACAAATACAACATAGATGCACTCTGTTTCTAATCAGTGGTTAGAATGTTTTGGATATCACTGTTTTACAAGAACTATGATGACAGTATCAGATTTCTTTCCCTCGAATCTGTGATTTATAGAAAACCAACATTTTGACATTTTGAAGTGTGTATGTCAATTATGTCCAAATAAAAAATGATGGCACCCTATACAGCTGTGGCTGTTTCAGCTCCACAGAGAAATGTGCATTATGTGTCTTATTTTAAATCAGAATCAACAAAAAAGGCAGAATAAGGAACAAAACCTGAAGGAATGCTAACTTACACTGCTGATATACTCCTGGAAATTTGAACTCTTTGTCTGCTGTGCTGTGTGTTTGGTGAGCTGATATTAGTGAGGCCTGTAAGATCTAATACACTCCAGGAACTCAACTCACTGGGAATTATAGTACAACATAGCCATAAGTGGTTTGGTGGAGAAAACATATCCCCCACCACTCAAAAGATGCTTATTAAAAGAAGGACATGTGACAAATCAAGGAAATGTGGTTCTAGGGCTGGTATAACTGCAAGACTTATAGCCAACCCTCACAGGCCTGCACTTCCATCCATGTTCATAGGTTCATAGGTGAGTATTGGGCTATCTGCCCGAAGGCATTTATAAGCTTAGCCAGAATGTGTTGGCTTTCAACGCCACCTTAGATTAGTTCCCTATGCCTCTGTCCAGCAGAGCCATTGAAGTGATCCCTGTTGTAAACTTTCTGTTTCCCATCCACTCGTCAAGGTTTCTCTTGAAGAGGGTTAGTGAGGAGCTCTGCCTAATGTTGATTGGAATCTTGTTCCAGAGCATGGGAAATCTCTGGGACAGGAATCTATCCCTCCAGCATGTCCTATTTATTGTTGTGGTGAGGTTTAGATCCCTGGAGCGTGTGGCTCGAGGGGATATGGTTTTCTTTAGGTGGAGCATGTCCATCAATTCTGAGTTGGACATGGCCTTGTATGTCAGGCAGAGATCACCTCTGAGAGGCGGTATGCAACTGAGTACAGCTGGAGTTTCTTCAGTCAAGCTCCATAGGGCATCTGCTTGAAGCCAGTGATCCTCTTGGTGAGGTACTTCTGTCGTCTTTCCAGTTGTTGCAGGTGTCTTGTAAGGTAGATCCCAAAATGAGGCATTGTACTCTATGATGGGTCTGATGAGTGATGCATAGAGGGGCCCAATGACCTTTTTAGATCTGGATGCAAACCCTTTTGTGATTAGGTGGGCCACATAGGAGGATTTTCTAACCACTTTGGCAATGTGATTATCAAAGGAGAGGTTACTATCTACTTGGGTCCCCAAATCCCTTATTACATCCTCTGTATGTAGGGGGCTACCACCTATGTGATAGTTTTTGGGTACTTTGTTTTTTCCAAAGGGGACGACTATGCACTTTTTGGCATTTAGCTTGAGGCCATAGTTTTGACATCAGGTATCTGTCTCATTGAGACCCTTTTGGAGGATATCTGTGTCAGCTGGAGAGTCAATTAAAGCCCCTAGTTTGCAGTCGTCTGTGAACTTGGTCAGCCATAGTCCTCTTGTGCTTGCCTGTACCTCTGAGAAGTATATGCTGAACAGGAGGGGTCCTAGGACTGAGCCTTGGGGAACGCCACTTGTAACCGGTTTAGAGTCAGACCTAGCTCCCGCAATTCTTATCGTGTGGGTTCTGTCCATGAGCCAGTTGGTAACCCATCTCATGATGTAGGGGTTTATGTTCAGGCTGGTGAGCTTGTCTATAATACCTGAGTGGGGAATGGTGTCAAAGGCCTTTGCGAGTTCTAGGTAGGCTGTGTGGACCACCTTTCCCTCATCTATAGCCTTGGTAACTGTCTCAAAGAAGTCCACCAGGTTTAGGAGGTATGATCTGCCCTTAGCAAAGCCGAACTGGGTAGGGTCCAGTGTTTGGAGGTTCCCAATGTCTCTGTTAATGAGATCCATGATGATGCGCTCCATAGCTTTGCAGACCAAGCTAGTCAGGCTTATAGGGCGATAGTTCCCAGGCTCTGTTGTGGCTCCACCTTTGTGGAGCAGAATAACAATTGCTGTGTGCCACTCTGTGGGCACATAGCCTGTGGAGAGGCTGAGTTTAAACAGTGTGTTTAGGTGAGGGGTTATTTCATCTTTGAACTTGTCTAGGATGCAGCCTGGGACACTGCCTGGTCCCATTGATGCTGTGTTTTTGGCTTTGGAGAGGAGGGCTGTTTTAACCTGAGTGTCTATGATGTCAGGGCCACTACATTCTTCTGGTATAGTTATGTGCCCTTTTGGGGGTGAGAGGGGGTTGAAGTATGCACTGAACCTGTCTGCCAGGATTTGGCTATATTGGTCGGTTGAGTGTATTTTGTGCCATTCTGCACTAACTCCGAGCAGATCTGAGAATTGCCACTTAGATTCTTGACATAGCTAAAGAATGCCTTGTGGTTATCTTTGGAGTCCATGGCAATTTTTCTTTCAAAGCTAGCCTTGGATGAGTTTATGAGGGAATGTAGTTTCTTGCTGATACTGATCAGGGATGTCTTCCCTTCTTGGGATTTTACTCTTTTCTATACTAGTTTCCTCCTTCTATTGCATATCTTGTTTATGGCAGGGTTCCACCAGACTGGTTTCCTTTTCTTGGAGGAGAGAGTCTTGATTTTGTTTGGGATAGCACAAGCCATACATTCTTGTAGGTGCCCATAGAGTGCATTAGTAAAGCATTTTGCAGCTTGGACAACATTATCCTTTAGCATGAGGGCTTTGAAACTTCCCACCTCAGTCTTAAGTAACGTGAAGTTTGCTTCTGAAAAGTTTTTCAAAGTAGTTTCTTGGACCGGGGGTTGTGGCGGAATGTGCATATCCAGAGTGATTAGTTTATGGTCAGATCTAACCAACGAGGGGTTGATATCCGGTGTGGAACACCGATCGCCCATGTTGGTGATGACCAGGTCCAATATGTTGTCACCTCTGGTGGGGGTGTTGACCAGTTGGTTCAGGACATTTGAGTTTATAAATTCTAGGAAATGTTGGGCAAGGGAGTTTGTACTTGAGTAGTTCTCCTAGTTAATGTTTGGGTAATTGAAATCACCCAATATCAGGGTGTTTGGTAGGACCTTTATGTTTCCCAATGTTTCCAGGAATGTGGAGTGGGGGTCCTGGGACATGGTGGATGATCTGTAGTAAGCTCTAATTTGAACAGCAGTTTTGCCCAATGTTAGTTGCACGTGGATGATCTTTGAAGCATCGTGCTGTGCCACTAACCTGGAGGTGTGGGTATCCTTGATGAATATGGATACTCCCCTGCCTTTTGTATTTCAGTCCGAGTTTTGTGGCCAAAATGTATGGTATGAGTTGTAGCCTGGTAGTGCTGGGGTGCTCTCTGGAGCCTTAAACCAGGTTTCTGTTACTGCATATATATTGATTTTCTCCATACTGAGGAGTGCCTTGAGTGGGTGCATTTTGAGGTTTAGACTTTTGACATTGAGTAGCATTATCCTCAGTTCTTTGTTTTTTGACTTGAATCTATCATGTATTATTGCAAATTAAAAACTAAAAATTTCAGCACAGGTGGAAAAACTTAGAAGATTCACAGATAAATATAAAAAAAAAGTACAAAATAAGCAATTTATTGATGACCCAAAAACGTTTTATAGAGAATTGGGAAATAAGGTTAAAGGAATTGAAAGACCACCAAAAAAAGAGGAAATAGATACATTTTGGAGAAGTATCTATGAAGATCTTGTGGAATATAACAAAGATGCTAAATGGATAGAAAAAGTAAAAGAAAGAATAAGAAGTTAAAGGTACAGGGTATGAAATGGGATGAAGTAATAGCCAGAGAGACTGAAACAAAGTTAAGAAAAGCCTTTAATTGGAAAAACCCAGGCCCAGATGCAGTGCCTAACATTTTGGTTAAAATCATTAACATCTTTGCACGAAGATTTAGCCATGAGTAAGATACATTTATATGCACATTCCCAAACAGACACCAACCTGGCTAACAACAGGCAAAACAATGTGCCTACTTAAGAAAAGTAGGAGTAGAACCTGAAAGCTGCACTAAAAATTGTAGACCAGTAACTTGCCTTCTGATGACGTATAAACTACACACGGGAATTAATGCTGACAAAGTTTATAGTCATTTAGAAGAAAACTCAATTATGGCAGTAAAACAAAACAGTAATAAAAGAATATGGAGAACTTTAAAAAGGGGAAGAATTTAAGTATGGCACAGACTGACTATGAAAAAGCATTTGATAGTATCCCACATTCATGGATAAAAGAGTGATTAAAAATGTATAAGATACACCCTGCACTGATCGACTACATTACAGAGACCATGAAACAGTGGCAAACCACTTTGCAATTAAGCCAGGATAAAGGGCAGATTATTATCCCTCAAATAAAAATTCAAACGGGGATATTCCAGGGTGACTCTCTGTCACAGTTGCTATTCTGCCTTGGCATTAACCCATTAAGCTGTTTACTTAACAGCTGAAAGAATTGCAAACGAAAAACCAGCGAAACACACAAAACAGTCCACGGAATCCTTGCACCAGCAATAAGAAGCAAAATAGCCGTAGTCTTAACACAATTTTATTATTATCCACAAGCGTTTTCGCCACTGAATATCCGCTTGCTGGTGCAAGGATTCCGTGGACTGTTTACTTAACAGCTTAGACCATGGCTACAATATGGCTTCTAGAAAACAACAAAGTGTAAAGACTTCTCATATTCTCTTTGCTGATGATTTAAAACTGTATAGCTCATTAGATGAGGAAATGAAAGCACAGCTGCAGGTTGTCAACATTTTTTCAGATGATATAAAAATGTCATTTGGTCTTGATAAGTGTGCAAAAGCAACCTTTAAAGCAGAAAAACCACAGCACCAGGAAAACATCCATTTGGGACAAGAATGTGATATAAAAGAACTTGAACAAGAAATAAATATTTGGGAATTGATGAAGAACAGCAATAAAACATGAACAAATGTGAATGAAACTTAGTAAGGAATGCATTAGCAGACTTAATTCTGAAAACAGTGTTGACATCTAGGAACAAAATCCAAGCTATAAACCAATTTGCTCTTCCTGTCCTAACTTACAGTTTTGGAATGATTGACTGGCCCCAAAATGTGTTGGATAGATTAGATAGGAAAACAAGAGGGATGCTCCATGTGCACCAAATGATTTATCAAACTCAGTGTATACCAAGATTATGTATTTCCCATTCCAAAGGAGGTATGGGCCTCCTTGAAGTTGATAACATGTATGAATCTGCAATTGTGGGACTCCACACATATCTGTTGACCTCACAAGACCCAAATGTAGTGAACGTTTTGAAATATGAGGAGAATAAATCTAAAATGATTTCTCTGCTTAATTTAGCAGAAGCATATCGGCATCAAGCAGGAATGGAAATCAAACCAGAAATAGATAAAAATCAAGCGACAACTGAGTGTGCCAAAAAAAAAAGAAAGAATATAAGGTGAAGATGAGAAGGCAAGAAATGTGGAAAAAGCATAAATATATTTGCAAGTATAGAAAACGTCTGGAAGAACCTCATGTTGATCAGGAAAGAATGCAGGAATGGTTAAGGAGAGGCAAATTCAAACCAAGAGATGAAATGTTAATATTGGCAGCCCAAGACTGTGGGCTATGTACACACTGGTTTATAAAGTCCATTGAACATGTGGGAGAAAGAGCAAATGTAGGTTTTTTTTAAAACCAAATTGGAAACAGTCGCATACCTTGTTGCTGGTTGTGATGTAGCAATGGCAGAAGGACTGTATACTGAAAGGTATAATGTGGCAAGACTTTTGCACTGGGGATTGTGCAAATATTATAATATTGAAGTGGCTGAAAAACACTGGAAACATGAGCCACAAAGCATTGAAAATTATGAAGTTTCTATCACATGGGATCACCCATTACTAACAGTTCAAAAGATAGATGCTAGAAAACCAGATATAGTGGTCCAAGAAAAGAAGACAAAAGTAGCACTGATCATTGAAATTGCTATACCCAGTGAGTACAGTGTCTTGCATACAGAGAGATACAGTCATAAAATATCAATATCTGCAGGCAGAAACAAGAGCGATGTGGAAGAAAGATACCCAGACAGTTCCAATAGTAGTAGTAGTACCAATGGGTCTTATAAAAAATAATCTACAATTGTATTTAAATATGTTGCCAATCCATGTAACCCTGTATGAATTGCAGAAGGAGCCATTACTGGGCACATTGAGGGTTCTGCGAAGAGCACTTTTGTCTGACATCAAAGACTGAAACAATACTAATTTCATGAACTTTAATCATACTTTGACTTAGGAATGCAGTCCATTCCTGTCATAGTATTAGAGACCCAAAAGATTTGGAGAAATTAAAAAGACTGAAGCAATGCCCCATCTGCACTTGGGTAGTTAAGATCACCTAGCCATTACGCTAGTCCCTGCATGCAAACCACTGCTAAACAGAAGCAAACCATCTAAGAAACTATTAAGGGTTTGGCCAAAGGGTCCAGTCTCAGCACTACAGGACTGCTTTGAAAGCACAAACTGGGATGTGTTCAAGGGGGCAGCTATAGTAAACCAACAAGTAGACTTTGAGGAGTACATAGAGTCAGTGATGGACTACATCACAAAATGTATGGATGATGTCACAGTCAGTAAAAGCATCACCATATGGGCAAACCAGAAACCATGGCTGACAAGCAGGGTATATGAGTTCTTGAAAGCAAGGAATGATGCATACAAAGCAAATAAAGATGCACTCAGGGTGGCCAGAGTTAAAAAGGAGGCAAAACATGAATATGCCTAGAGAATATAGGGTCACTTCAATGACACCAGAGAGACCAGTTGGCTGTGGCAGGGGATACAAGCTATAACAGATTACAGGCCTGTTTCCTCAAAATGTGATGACAACACTGAATTCCTGAATTAACTTAACAACTACTTCAGTAGGTTCAATGAGAGGAACAACACCATGGCAACTAAACTCCCCATAAAAAAAAATGAGGGAGTACGCTGCTTTAACCCAGTGGAGGTCTGGTAGATCCTAAGCAGGTAAATCCCAGAAAAGCAGCTGGCCCTGATAATCTCAAAGGAGATTGCTCAGAAACTGCTTTGCTCAGCTGTCAATGGTCCATGTGAACACTTTCAACGTATCTCTGTGTCAGGCCTGAGTACCATGGTCCTTCAAGAATACTACTATAATACCCTTACCAAAGAAATCCCAACCAGCAAGCCTGAAAGACTACTGTCCAGTTGCTCTAACCTTGATAGTGATAAAATCCTTTGAGCAGCTGAAAAGGACCACCTATCGGCAAAACCTACCAGGATCACTAGACCGACTTCAGTTTACCTACAAGGCCAACAGCTCTACAACAGATACCATCTCATTTGCTCTTCATGAATCCTTGCACATCTTGACAACAAAAACTGTTATGTAAGGATGCTATTCATTTAATTCATTGATTTTACCTCTGCCTTCAGTACAGTCATCTCTCAACACCTGATTGAGAAGGTTGTCCAGCTGGGTGTCAACACCTGCTTAGGCAACTGGATCCTGGACTTTCTCATTGATAAATCCCAAAAAGTATGTGTGGGCAAAAACACCTCAAGGAGCTTAACACTAAGCATGGGACTCCCTCAAGGATGACACCAGAAGACCGACAACAGAAATAATCGACAGTTCGAAATCCTGATGCTGAAAACTCCTGACATGCAAAACGAGCGTGACTTTGTAAGTATGTGATAGTGACGAACTTTAGGGTTAGGGTGTGGGTAAGGTAAGTGTGCATTAGTGACGGACTTTAGGGTTAGGGTGCAGATAAGGTAAGTGTGCTATAGTGATGGACTTTAAGGTTAGGGTGCAGGTAGGGTAAGTGTGTGATAGTGACGGACTTTAGGGTTAGGGTGTGGGTAAGGTAAGTGTGCGATAGTGACGGACTTTAGAGTTAGGGTGCAGGTAAGGTAAGTGTGTGATAGTGATGGACCTTAGGGTTAGGGTTTGGGTTAAGGTTAGTGCATAAATAGTTGTGTATGTAAGGTTTAGTGTGGGTTTGTAAGGTTTTTGGTGTGCTTGTGTTGTGTGTGTGTGTTTTTCGGAAAAGGAATTTGTTTTGTTTTGTTGACTGTTGGGATTATGGTTTGTCGGGCATGTTAACTTTCGTGTTTTTGAACTTTCGGTTTTGTAGTGTCAGTGATTTCATTGTCGGTGTTTTCGCTTGTCTGTGTTATCAGGTAGATCCGTCCTGAGCCCTCTGCTGTTTACCTTACTAACTCACGATTGCATCACCAGACATAATCCGAACAAGATCATCAAGCTTGCAGATGACATCACTGTAGTGGGTCTTATCAAGAATGGAGACAAGGCTGCCTACAGAGATGAGCTGAACCACATCATTAACTGGTGTGATATTAATAACCTGGCCCTAAATATGAATAAAACCAAGGAGTTAGTAATGGACTTCATAAAGAAAGATGACTCACATCAACCACTTATAATTAAAGGGGAAGCAGTGGAGATAATGAGAAGCAATACATTTCTGGGTGTGTCTATATCTGAGGCCTAGCATGGGCAACACATATTAACCACATTGTAAAGAAAGGACATCAATGCCTGAACTTCTTGCAGAAGCTGAGGAAAGCTAGTGCCCCTTCCCCTGTCCTCAAAAATTTCTATAGGGCTACCATTGAAAGCACCTTGACTAGTAATCTCACAGTCTGGTTTGGGAGCTGCAAAGCCTCAAACTGTAAAGCCCTATAGAAGGTGGTGAAGGTTGTGAAGAAGATCACTGGATCCCCACTTCCAACTCTGCAGGTCTATATGAAGCATGATGTATGGGCAGAGGCAGAAAAATAATCAGAGACCACATTCACCCTGCACATGAGCTGTTCTCTTGCTTATCTTCAAGAAGTTGATGCCATAGTATGCATTGTAAGTCCTCCAGGTTTAGTTGGAGCTTCTTCCCACATGCTACCAGACTGCTGATCTCTACAACATATCAACAGCTGGTGACTGGAACAATCAGTAGTACAGCTGTGTTCTTGTGCAATACCTACATCAAGCTGCTTTAAAAGTGCAATCAGTAGACAATGAACATTCTGTACAATATACTTATGCTATTCAGTATCTTCTGTGTACTCTGTGCAATAACTGCTTTTCCAAATGTGCAATATTTGATGAAGGCTGCTACCAGTGTTATAAAGGTATCTCAGACCTTGCCAGTCTTGTTTAGTATGTGTATATGTTGCTGTACTGTTATATGTCCTTGTTATTTTCTGTGGTTGTATGTGATATATGCACTTGGAATCGAAGCAATGTAATTTTGTTTAATTTGCTCTGTGTGTGAGTCTGAATGACAGTAAAGTTCACTTTGACTTCAACTTAACTTTGACTTATGCTAGTATCCATCCAAGAAGAATGAAGTTTAATATTGTTAAGGGGAAGTTTGTGAGACTGTCCAGACTTCCTTAGAGTTAATTAATGATAAGCTATGGGCAGGATTCAGGAAGCCTCTGTGTAAGAGTTATAACTCTTACACGGAGGCTGCAGTTAAACGGTGTGATGTCAGCATGTCATGCATATGCATGAGGTGCATGAGGCATGCTGAATCATACTGTAACTCTTATACGGTCCGTGTAAGAGAGTAGGGGGCGTGTCTGTAGACACGCCCCCAGAAGTCTAGAATGGCTGAAAGTAAACAGCCACGAGGGAAGCCATGGAAATGTGAATAACCACACTACACAACACATGCCCCCACAGACAGATGTTGTAAAATGAAAATAAAAACTGTTTTATTTTTTTTAAATCCCGTAAATGTTTGCTACTGTGTGCGCACGTGTGCGCGGGTGTGCCACTAGCACAACTGCAGTTAGCAATAAGTGGAAAAGGATATAAGAACTAAATATGCAAAGTAAGCCAAGAAGTAATAGCATAGCGGTAGAGTTGTCGGCTTGAGAGCAGGCAGGCAAGGCTCGAGCCCACACAACAACCTTTTTTTTTGTAAATAAGCACTAAAAAGGCCCCAGACAGTATTGTACAAATGTAAAAGTATTTTCTTTTGTAAAATGAAATGAAATGGAGCATATATTTGCAAGTAATACAATAATAAAAATCTTTAGAAATGTACTGATAGCTAAACTGCAGTGAGACAGAGTGCCTGTAGCTAAGTAGTGTTTCACAAACTGCAAACAGCTTGCCCATAGCTAAGGACTGGTTTAACAGGCTCAAACTGTGTGCAACCAGCTGCGCTACGTTTAACATGTGTGTTACTAGCCAATTAAGGTTTAATCCGGCGCACACCGTTTGCGCGACGCTCCCACAAGCTAACAGGTGGTGCGCATGCGTTAGGTCCGCGCAAACGAGCGCAGACCTGGTTTTAAAGTGTTTAAAAGTGCTTTTGGCATGATTGATTGACAGGTCCTGAAGTCATTCCCAGACAGTCCTAAAATGTAAAAGTCAGTGGTTAGAGTCGTACCCAGGATACCATGCACTACAGTCAAGGTACTAAACCACTAATCCATGACAGAAGTCCTTAGAAATGCAGAAATAGCATATATATAGGATGCAATCCAAAATGGAGCATCATAAAGCAGTTTCTGTGAAGCTGATACAATTCCAAAATGGCCAATCATAGAAATGTGCGGGAAAATCGGCATATATAAGCCCCATAGGCGGGAATACACAGCATAAATGATTGTAGAATAGACCTGCAGGCAGAATGAGTGGAGTAGGGGAGGGACGTTGCTTTCGAGCACAGCGGTGGGGTGTTGAGGAGTCCAGATACATGGTCTGGCTCCTAGTTCACCATCATGAGGCCCAACTCATGCAGGGCCAGGTCTCATGGGGAGCGTACAGGGCGGAGGCATGGGACCAGTTGGCTCATGATCTGACCAGTGCTACTGGCATTCCACGCACTGGTGAGCAGGTCTGTCACCACCATGCGGACCTGAAGCGACGTAAGCAAGACCAGTTGACGCAATGGATCCAGGAGGCCTGGGCTATGCCCAACGCCCCACTACTGAGTAAGATACATTTTACTTATGTATGTAAGGAATTCAACTAGCTGATACCAAGGAGATGTGTATTCCAATATTACTTGTTTTGTATTACAGCTGCAGGTGTCCGCTCTGCGAATCGCATGGCACATGAGCGGAGGTTGGTGCGGCTCATACCATGCAGGTTAGTAACCCCACCTAGTACTTGTAAATAAATATTATAATGTAGCACATAGCAGAACACTGCAGTGTATTGATTAAAAGTAATAGAATGTGCAAGCAGCAAGTAAAAGTCTGCAGGTATGGCTGCAACAAGTTCGTCAGTATGCAAGTGAAACTGGAAATATAATTGATAGAAATAAATAGTTCTGTAATACAGATGTCCCACCATTAATTAAATGTAGTATAACCTGCAGTAGTCTCAAGGGTACAGCTTCAGAAGCTGAGTTAATCACATGTGAGATGTATCCCCTGTTGAAATGCTGAATCATGACAGAAGTGAGGCTGCTGGAAAGTGTTTGAATCACCACAGGTCTAATATGTGAACAAAGCCTAGAAGTACCAACCTGAACTGTGAAATAGCAGGATGTGTGAGAGTGACATAAAGGGTCATGTATCAATAAATAAAGTAGTAATAACTCCTGAATATATAAGCTTCAGTGTTGTTCTACAGAAATAAATGCATGTGGGAATTAAAACTTAACATCCCAAACTGATTTCAGTGTGTCTGACTCTTGAATGTTCAGGCCAAACTCTGTATATGGTGATCACAGTCAGCGATTTGCAGATAGAATGAATGTTTGTCTGACATACTAAACATCCATAGCTGTCCCCTGCCCTGTCATCAAAGTGTAGCAGGATGATGTATCTGATCAAATTCAAAATAACCAGGATAGTGATGTATCTGTAACAGGTCTAGCATGACAGTCAAGTAAGAATCAGTGGGAAAGTATTACCCACAAGTTAATTGTGTTTCTATTACAAATGTATATGAATGTATAATTTATGAATGTGTCATCATTTTCTTTCTCCACCCCACCCTATAATTGCAAATAAAAAAAACACTAAATATTGGTATGTGAACATTTCATTAACCATGGACATTTGTCCTGTTTCAAAAATATATGCATGTCTGTTGTTGCATGTGCCCTGGTCATACCTGCAAACCTGATGGCCTGTTGCCATTAATCAACCCTGCATGTTGTTCAATTGTGTATTTCTGTTCAAATAATGCATGTGATATTGATATGCCCGTTGTTCAATGGTGTTAATATCTGGGTGTTTGTTTAATGGGAATACCAATGCATGCTGTTACAACTAATTTGAATGGAATAATATGCCACTAACCCAAACTAACATAACATACACACAAACCTGGAACGCTTGGGAAGGCAGGTCCCAGCGGACCCACCTCTCCCACCTCAGCTGGCGAGTGCACCTGACACTAGTGCCCAGGCTGGACCATCCTCTGGTGGCCCTGTGCCACCTCTGGGTGGAAGCACTGCAGGGGATGGGGCCCGACCCCCCTCTGCAAGTGTGGCCAGAGGAGCATGTCCACTCACCCTCCAAGGTGTCCGGTCTGTGGTGCGAAGGGAGATCCAAGACTCTGTCCTTGGGCCCCTACACCAGCTTGAGGCCTGGGTGGCACAGCTTACAGGCTTGCCCGTTGTCCCACCCACACAGCCCCCAGCACAGCCCCGTCCTGGGCTGTGAAGGAACAGTGGCAACTGCCTATGGGTGGGGATATCAGTTCCACTGTTGCCATCTGTCGGCTCATGTGCCATGGATATCCCAACCTCCGTCCCCGTCAATTGTGTAACCCCCCCACATGTGTCATACACCGCCCCTGTATGCGTCTTGTCTGTCTTGTCTGTTAACCTACCCAACCTACCTCCCCAGCTATACCGACTACCTCACCTGACATACCACTCTCACCTGATAAAAAAAAAAAGGGCACTCTGTACCCACAAAAAAATTACGCCCCATACATAGCTGTCCATGTTGCACACATGTCCACTGGACATCGAAACTGTTAATTACAATTGGCTGTACAACAGGTATTAATGTTGTCCTGACACCTCTCTCTCAGGGGTGGAAGGTTCCAAATGTCACACCAAATTGCATACAAATGCACAGCTGTTGCTGGGTAAGACATGGGCAGCTATGGGCCTCACCTACATCCTTCCTGCAAATTCCAAGCTTGTTTCCCAAATGTCTTACCCTCTTTGTGACCCCTTTTTCACCACTTTCCTGTCACCCCTTTTTCTTTTCTTTCAAAGAAAATAGCGCGGGTGTGCGCTTGTGTGCACGGAGCTCACCGCCAGTGCGCATGTGTGAACTCCACGCAAACGAGCGCAGACCTGGTTTTAAGTGCTTAAAAGTGCCTTTGGCACTTTTGATTGACAGGTCTTGTACACATTTCGAAAGAAAAATAAATTCCCACTGTCAGTTTCGAACCCAGGACCCTGGTAACACTAGACTGTATGACCTACCACTAAGCCATGACTCTCATACAAGAACATAGTGCTAAAATAAATATAACATGTAATACTAGGAATCAATAGAAAGGTAATATAGGATGTGTACTACCCACAGCATGTCAGGTAGATTTTAATGCCTGAATTACTGGATTCCCACACTAGTTTAGTGTTCACGGAAACAGCCCTGCTAATTGTTAGCTTGTACATAATAATATGAGGTAATGTTCATATATGAAAGTATTATATGTACACATATGTATATATATATATATATATATATATATATATATATATATATATATATATATATATATATATATATATATATATATTAATACATGTGAAATATAGTGGTAGGTGTCAGTATTCACACACACTCACTACAGGAAACAGTGAAAATAAATGCAGCAACCACAATCTACAACATAGCCTGACTCCTGTGAGACTTAATAACCCTTTTAACTGCGTAAAGGTGCCTTCAACACTTTGATTGCCAGGTCCTAAACTCAGTTTGAAAGAAAATAATTCCTACTGTCAGTTCCAAGCCCCTTGGTAACACTAGTCTGTATGACCTACCACTAAGCCATAACTCTCATACAAGAACATAGTGCTGAAATAAATTTTACATGTAATAGTAGGAATCAATATAAAGGTAATATAGGATGTGTACTACCCAAAGCATGTCAGGTAGATTTGTAATGCCTGAATGACTGTATTCCCATACTAGTTTAGTGTTAACAGTAACAGCCCTGCTAATTGTTAGCTTGTACATAATAATGTAAGGTAATGTACATATATGAAAGTATGTATATGTACACATACATACATATATATATGTATATATATATATATATATATATATATATATATATATATATATATATATATATATATATATATATATATATATATATATTAATACATATGAAATATAGTGGTAGGTGTCAGTACCCATACACACTCACTACAGGAAACAGTGAAGATAAATGCAGCAACCAGAATCTGCAACACAGCCTGACTCCTGTGAGACCTACTAACCCCTTTAACTGCTTAAAGGTGCCCCGAACACTCTGATTGATAGGCCCTATACTCAATTTGAAAGCAAAATATAAGCATACTAGTAGGCCCTACCACAAGACCATTGTAACACTAGTCTGTATGACCTACCAGTAAGCCATGACTCTCATACAGGAATATAGTGCTAAATAAGTGGAACATGTAATAGTAGGAATGAAGATAAAGGCAATATAGTATGTGTACTACCCTAAAGCATGTCAGGCAGACTTTTACTGTCCCAATTACTGGATTCCCATACTAGTGTACTGTTAACAGAAACAGCCCTGCAAATTGTTAGCTTGTACCCAATATTGTCAGCTAATGTACATATATGAAAGTATGTATATGTACACATATGTATATATAGCAATACATATGAAATATAGTCGTAGGCGTCAGTATGCATACACACTCACTATAGGGAACAGGTGAGAGAAATGCAGCAACCTGAATTCACAACACAGCATGAAGCATGAGAGATGTACTAACCTTCACACTCACAGAACATTTTCCAACAGCATACCAGCATGGTCCACACCCTTACAATCTGATAGGGCAATGCCTATCTCACATACCCTTTTATAGCACTGTCCTGAAATCACAGTGAGACATGCAATCAGTACACAACTGCCTGTATACAATTAGCCAATGCTGCCTTACAATTGGTGCAGATGCCATCACATGGACCTATGCAGATACCTACAAAAGCATCCAGTACCCACACTCCACACATGCAATACAGTCATTGCACAAACCTACTGAGAAAGAGAGAGAGAGACAGAGAGAGAAATAAAAAAAATATACAGAAAGCCAGCAGCAAAATCAGCAGCAGCAGCAGCAAACAGCAAGCAGCAAGCAGCACCACTGACACAGCAACAGCTGCCACAAACACAGGTAATGCAAAGTAGCAGGTTAATACTGTGTTTACTGTGACACCTCCAAATGTATCATAGTTCACTATCTATTGGTATGTCCATGAGATAGGTTGTGTGTACATAGTCCTGAAATATATATACATATGTAATATTGCTGTACATGTTGCCCATACTTAAAACTTCCATAGCTTAGAACACAAGGCCAGTTGTGCATATGATGCAGTAGTTACCAGGGTCAGTAGAGGTTACTCCTCATTGGTGTGAGACCACTGTGTATGTATGGCACTGTTCAGGTACATATCCTGTAGTATGGCCAGGGATTAATATCAGTCTGTCATGTGGTGCTATGTCCTCCAGGGGTGAACGTAGCACACATCCAGGGATACCATTTCGTAACAGTGATGCTATGTGTTCTGCAATTTTGAGGGTGGCCCTCACCTGGACATGTGAGAGGATAGGGAGGTTACAGTCATCTGTGATAACTAATACCACATGTGTAGGAGAATGGGGGGGTACCTGCACCTAAACTGTCTGCAACAATGTTGCCAATATCTGTGCATTTGGTGAATGTGAAGCATCTTAACACTGATGACCACAGATGCCTTGCCTTCATGTGAATCTGCCCTGTCCCCGGGCGGGAAAAAAGGGGCCTTTTTTTTCCTTGCTTTTGGGGGTTTTAAATTTAAACCAATTTTTAGGGCCCGGGGTTTTCTGAAAATTTTTCCACTTGGGAACCAAGGGGATTTTAATAAGGGGTTGGGGGTGGGGAAAAAAATTTTTCCTGGGGTTTAAGGATAAAAATGTTGGGTTTGGTTGGCAAAAAAGGTACCCAATTGGCCAGAAAATGTGGGAAATTTTGTTTTGTTGGGGTTAAAGGCCCAAATAAGGGGCCAAAAGGGGGGGTTGGGTTGTTGTTGTGGCTTCCCCAAAACCCTGGCCCAATTGGGGCGGGGCAGGGGATTAGGGAAAATTTCACAGGTTTAAAAAATTTAACCCTAGTGAATAAACGGGGTTGTTTTAATTTTCCCCAGGGGCCCAATTTACAAAAAAAGGCAAGGTTAAGGTGAAAAAACCGGGGGGGGGGGGGGGGGGGGGGGGGGCTTCTGTTTTTTTTTTTTTTTTTTTTTTTTTTTTTTTTGGTGGTGTTGGGGGGAAGGGTAACCAGGTATAAGGGTGGGGTTCCAAACCAACATTTTTTGGAGGGAAACAAACCCGATGTAATAACAAGGGGGTTTTTTGGGGCGTGTACCTGGGCAAAAATTCGGGGTTTAGTGCACCCCACCACCCCATCCTTTTTGGGGAAAATAAAACGAAAGGGTTTGGGGGGTTTTCTTATGGGGTTTTTCCCCAAATTTAAACCCAGTAGGGTTTTTGCCCCCAAAAAAATTAAAATTTTGGGGGGTGCATCCCCTTTGTCCCTTAGAAACTTGGGGCCTTGTCAAAACCAACAAAAATGAACCGGGGGGAAAACCTTAAATCCCATACTCACCCAATTTTGGAAGGATAAATGGGGCCTTGAAAATTGTGGAGTTCTTGGTAAAGGGGGGCCTTTTAATTGGGGAATATGCCCCTCCGGGAAGCCCCTTTATTTATGTCAGTGCCGGGGGGTTTTTCAGGTCTTCCACCGGGGCAGGGGCCCTTTTTTTGGGGTGAGCTTTTCCTTATTTTCCTTGGGTTACATGGTTTTATTGGGGCCAGTTGTTAAACAGGCTTCCCACTGGCCCTACCTTTAAGGGCCTTGAACTTTTTGAGCCATTTGCCTTTGATGAGGCCCCTTTTTTTCCCCCGGGTTGTTGAGGTGTTTTTTTATTTTAATCCCTGTGATTTAGAAATTTTGGTTTTTGTGGGGATAGTGGGCAAAATGTTTGCCCAGGGTAGGGGCCCCCTTGATTGCGGGGCTTAAAATTCTTTGGCCCAATGTGGTTGACCTAAAAGATGTTCATGTTTGCCCCAGGTTTAGTTTTTTAAGGTCCCTATGTGGATTTGGAAATGTGGGGGTGGGGGCCCTTTTTTCTCCCCTTTTTGGTTTTGGCCAAGTTTGGGGGAAAGTGGTCCGGGTTTTGGTATTGGTTGCTCAAACCTAACATTTTTGTTTGAAATTTGTTTTTAAAAGGAAGGAGGGTTTTTGTGTACCTGGGGTTAAATTTTTGGGTTTGGGATTACCACACTCACCCCATTTTTGGAAACTGGAGGGGATGACCTTTGCCTTTTAATCGGGAAACTTTTGGGTTGAAGATTAAAACCAAAGGCCAGGGGGAAAGGTGGGGGGTCCCCCTAAAAATTTTACCTACCCCCCGTGACGGATTAATTAAGCCCATTTGAGCAATTTTTGGGGGGAACCCTTAAGGGGAAAGGGTTTTTAAATTAAAAGTAAATGCCAATGCCAAGAGTCACTTTCCTGTCATGTGTGGGGGAAAATATTTTCGGGTAACAACCAGATACATTAGTGAGTCAAGTTTTTCCTTGGAGAAGTTTTTGTTTATGGGGAAAGGTAAGGTACCCAGTAAAATCCCCCAACCCTTAACTTTTAAAAAGGGCCTATAAAAAAACCTAGTTCGGGGAGGGTGGTTTTTTATTTTTGGGTTTACAACAAAAAAGGTTTTTTTCCAAGGGGTTCCATTTTGGTTAAGGGGGCTCGTTGGGGCAGGAAACCTTAAAAACCTAAAACCAGATTTTCCCCAGTTGAATGGGAATTTTGCCTTTGGGGTAACCAAGGTGAGCCCAAAATTGGGGTTTTTTAAATAACTGGTTAAGGCCCAATTGATAAAAACCAAATCCATTTGGAATGGGCCCCTAAACAGAGTTTTTTTTTTAAAGGAAAAAGGGTTGTTTGCCCCCACAGTGTTCCAAAATTTCCCTAATTAAAACCCCAACTGGCTGGGAAGATTTACCAAATGCCCTTGGAATGTAGTACATTTAATTTAAAGTTAAAACCCAAGGGCCAGTAATGGGGGTTACAATTTAAACCCCCCCTGTATAAATGTTCCAGTAGCAAGTCCAGGTAACCTGTTTGTGTCCCCTTTTCCAAAAAGGGGCATTGGTTTCCAAAAGGAAAACCCCCGCAAAACTGCGCAGAGGATGAAGTGTTAAACCCGGGTTTTTGGGGGAATACCCATCCGTTTAACGCAAAAAAACCCAAAAAAAGGAATTTCAGGGGGGGAGAGGTTTGCCCCCGGTGGCAAAATCCTTGTTAGCAGGATAAAATAAAAGTTCCCCAGCATAAATAGGACATTTTGAAAAAGGTGAGCCCAAAAACCTTGTTTGTTAAAAAGGGCCAAGGCCCTCCCCAATACCCGGGGCAAACATTGACAGGGGGGGGTCCAAACACACCCCCCCTTTCAAAAAAAGGGAAGGGGTCCTCCCAAATTTTTTTGGGGACCAAACCCCCAAGAAAACAACGGCGGGGCCAATGCATAAAAATGATTAGGGGGATCCACACGAACAAGACACCAAAGCGTAATAAGTCCAATTTTATTTATTGTTAAGTTTTAATTTGTTAAAACCTTTTTTTGTTTTTTAGCTGGTAAAAGGCCCTTTTTGTCAGGGGAAAAGGCCCCGGTGGGAAAACCCTCCCCAAACCCCCCAAATAAAGGGCGAGGGGAAAAAATTGTTAAATAAAGACATCCAAAACAAAATAGAAAATCACCAGTTGTTTAATTAAAATTCCAACTCCAATTTAAGGAACTTAAAAACGGGTTTAAACCCCCTCCCCAAAAAGGGGGGTACTGTGGTTTAAACCCCAAACAACCAAAAACATAAGGGGGTTATCCAAAAGGCAAAACCATAAAAGATAATATTTTTTAAAGGGTTAAAATTTAAGTTGAAAGAAAAAGTTAGGGAAAGGCCAATTTAAAGAAGGGTGGGAAAAGAAAAACATAAAAAGGGGGAAGGGGGGAAATTTGGTTAAACAAAAAGGGCCAAAAAAGAAAATAAACCCTGTTTTAAAATCAAATAATTTAAAAGGTAAAAGGGGGTTTAAAAATTTTACCTGGGTTTAAAAAGAACCAAAAACCATGGTTTTTGGGAATAAAAAAGTTTAGTTGTTTTTTTGAAGGGTAAGGGTAAAAGGGATTTAAAAAATCCGGGTAGGGAAAGGGGGGTTCGAAAAGGGGGAAAAAGGAAGCATAAGGGGGGGGGAGGGGGGGAGAATTGGTCAAGATAGAAGGCATGGTGGAAACGGGGAAACATTTTTAGCACGGGGGGGGTTTTAAAAAGGGAAAGGGGGGGAAATTTTACCGGGACCCCAAGGAAAACAAAGGCCATTTTTTTGGGGAATTCCCTTTTAATTGGTTTTTAAGGGGAGGTAAGGGTGAGTTGGTTTAAACCCCTTTATGTAAAACTTTTTAAAATTTTATTTAGTAAGGTGTGAATTGGGGTAGTATCTGCTTGATTTTTTAATAATCCCTTTTGGAAATAAGTTTAAAATATTTAAGAGAAATTGTAAAACAAAAAAGTACTAAATTTTTTCCCCTTGGGGTTTCCCCCCCATTTGGAAAGGGCCCGGCCCATGGGGTGATTGTTTTTTTGTCCAAAAAAAGTGATGTGTAATTTTGAATGGGGTGATTGTTTTAAATGAAATCCTTTTTAAAATTTTTGAGATGAAAAATCTGTGTTTGTTTTCCTGGGGGGGTTCTGGTGCTGTCCGGGTGCCCTGGGCAGGGTGTTTGCCCCCCAGGATGATGTGTAAATTTCTGAATGGTGAAAGGAAAAGGGTGTTCGGGGAAAAATTGGGTTTAGCCAATTTGGGTTTTCCAGTTTTCCCCCTTCTTGCGCCGGTACCTCCCGGGGGAACCTTTTGTCCCCACCCCCTGGTGATGGAAAGTTGAATGGGCAAATTTTCGGGTAATTGGTACCTTGGTAAAATTTTTTCCCCCAAGGAAAGCCTTTGGCACCCTTTTAAATTTGGTCCCGGGGGAGGACAGCCCCCCCATGGGTTCGGGTTGGGGACCGTGGCATTACGGCCCGGGCCCGGGTCCCCAAGGAAGAAACCCTCCCCCCAGGGGTTTGGGGGGAACCGGGGGTTTGGGCGGGCCCGGGGCATCGTGATGGAAAGGTACACCAGACAGGGTCTGAGGGAGCTTTCGAGAGCATGTTGCGGCAGCTTCATGACAGAGCAAAGGCATGCATGACGTTACTTAATGCTATCCGTGAACTTCACAGATGTCATTGACAGACGTTGTGGGGACGCCACAAGGCCAGCTGCTCCACAACCAGATGTCCATGGGCCAGGCGATGGTGTTTGTGGTTTCAGGATCGCCGACGTGGCCATATGCCAGCAACAGCACCAGCTGGCAGTGGCCGCGACGACAGCAGGCCCACTAACGCACTTTCAAGTGCCAGCATCAGCCCCAGCAATGCTGGGTCTGTGCTGCTATCTCAGGACGCCCAGGAGACCACGCCGCATCGTGGCTCTGGACAGTCCCAACAGGGAACTTTGTGTCCAGTCAACACACCCCGCTTCGGCTGACAGTACCCAGTCTGGGTTAGTACCGGATACGGCCCGGTAGCACCTCCCCTGCCGATTGGACACGGTACCCGTGTCCGGTGCTCACAGACACTGATCTGGATGACCTGACAGGTTGCAGTCTGTGGCTGTCCTACAAAACCCTGTACATGGCAGCCATTATGTGGCAGGACTCTGTGTGCGTGCTTACACATGCAGAAATCTAACACCTAGGGCAAACACATACACACACACACATAGTTCTGCACGCAACACACCGAGGTCCACCCTGTACTGCTGCCCCTCACAAACACACATACACACACATGTCAATTGGTGTTACCAGTGGCTGGCTTGGGCATATCTAACCCACACACCCTGTGCATATGCGATGACACTGTGCCACCTCCTGCATACTACAACATTGGTACAGTGGAAAAGGTAAACACATTGCTTGATGCACAGGGTGACTACATAGATGTGTATAAGTAGTAACTGTTACGTTGGTAACTGTTCACTGTTCCACTATGATTGTGTGTGTATATCCCAGCAGTCCTGCTGCAGTAACTGTATGAATGTCCTCAATTGTTATCTGCACCTATACTATTTCTTACCAAAGTGTACCAGCTGCACACCATCACATACCATTGACTATATGGGAATGCGCATCATGTGCTGTTGTTATGTAGATTCAGCTATATGTATCTGTTCTGTCATGGTTACATGCATTTGCTACACACACCCTGCTACCCCCCTACACACATGCACACGCCACCTGCCATTCCCATTATTTATTACCCTACATGAGTAGCTGTCGATACATGACAGGTACACATTTGAGAAGTGTACTATGTTGATTACTACTGATTTTTTCCTCTCTACCTGTACTCACAGGGTGCAGGCAACCTCATTAGTTCAGCAGGTGTAATGTGCATCAGGTACTGTGGTACCCTGATTTCAAGGCCACATCAAACATATGTTCCCATACGGGAAAATGCACACAACAGACACATCCCACATCCAATAACACTCTGCCAAGCATTCAGGCTTCAAAACACTATCTAGGTATATTCTGTTACATGCGCGCATGTGTTACAGTAGTATAACACTATACTGAGTACACTGGCAGTTGTCTGTTTTCATTTTGTTTGTATAGAGTAAAAAGGTGTAACATTTATCCTACTTTGTTTTGTGGACATTACTTGAAGAAGTGTTACCTTACATGTGTTATTGGTACCACCACCTTCTCTTTTGTAGTTTTGTTTGTATAGGGTGCTGTCAACATCACTGCTTGTTAAGGGAAATGTGCACCCTGCAGTGCATAGCTCCATTTGGCAGAAGCCACATCCCAACCCCATCACAGTACACACACTAACCCCACCCACAGTAAAACACATACTTTCCATTTTCAAGATTCAAACCCCTACCTAACTGTGTTATGACAGTAGAGGCAGACACATTAGCAGAGTGTGCTATTTGCATTACTGAGAGAAATGTTTTCTAATGCTGTACTTAGAGGGTGCTGACATCATCTGTGTGTAGGAGGAGGGATGTGCACCCTGTAGTGTGTTCTCCCAGTTGGCAAAAGGCACTTATCCCTCCCAGCATTATGCACACACATAAACCCCACTCATACTAACACACATACATTCCCTTTGCAGGATTCAAACTCCTACCTAACTATGTTATGACACTGGAGAAAAACACATTAGCAGAGCACGCTATACGAATTACTGAAGGACTTTGATTCAGGTAATATAATTATAGAGTCCTGACATCATCAGTGTTTCAAAAGGGGAATCTGCATCCTGTAGTGTACTGTCACAGTTGCTAATAGGGGCATTTCCCACACACACATCGATGTGTTCGAGGTTTGCATATGTGGGGGATCCAGTATTCCAGTGTGATTAGTATATGGTTCGATTGCAACAATGAGGGATATACTTCCAGTGGTGAGCATTTTGTACTCATGTTTGTGATGATCAGGTCTAGTATATCTGCCTCTCTTGTGGGAAGGTTGATTATCTGTTCCATAGCTAAAGAATGTCTGATCTATGGGAACCCTAGAGCTTGGGTATTGTGGCTTGTGTAATGTTCACAGTCTATGTTTGGGTAGCTGACGTCACCCAGTATGATGGTGTTTGCAGAGAAATCTATACTCTCCTGTGTGAGCATGAAGGCTGTGTGGGAGTCCTGAGTTTGAGAGGGTGCTGTAAGAGCTCCTCTGTGTCTCTTTCCATGTGGTCCAGGAGGTGTACGTCTCAGGTTGTTTGCACCAGCATGGACAATGACTGCCTCATAGTTGTACTTGCTGTGGAGTGACCTGTGTGCCTGTGTTATGTGGCACATTCTATCACCCGACAGGTAGCTAAATGTGACCCTCACCTTGCTCAGTCTGGAGGGGGAGGCGTCAGTCAACAGCTCATGTCAAGCATGTTCACACCCCTCATAAATGATGTGGAAACCTTCAAAGGCCCCAGGCCTGTTGAAAATATGGACCAGACTGCAGATACCTGTATAAAGGCATTCTATGGACACATTCAGGAATGCATGGATCATGCAACCACATATGAAAGCATGACCCAATCCTCCAAAGGCAGACGTCCTGTGTGCCGGACACCAGCCATAAACAAACTATACAATAGAAGGATGAAGCCACTACATGATACAACTAACTCCCAAAATGTGAAGGCATCACTGATGAGTATTGGAAGACAACTACAGGCACTCATACGATTGTCTAAGGCCATCTTTGGAAAAGATTCCACAAGCCACTGAGGATAATCACAAGGCTTTCTGTAGTTATGTTAGGAACCTGGGTGGTAATACCCAGATATGCTCAGAGGTAATCCAAGATGTCACACGAAATACAAAACACACAGACATTGCCATCATCCTAGTGGACAGGTTCACTGCTGCTTCTCCCCCCCACCACACCAAAAGGGCAAATATGTCTCGCAGCAGAGTGCTGCCCCCCCTGACATCACAGATGCTCAGGTAAGAGCTGCCCTCTCCAAAGCAATAAACACTGCATCAATGGGACCAGACAGTGTCCCAGGCTGTGTCCTACATGAACCACAAGAAGAGCTACACTCAGACATAACACTACTGTTCAATCCCAGCCTTACTACGCGATATGTGGCCAAAGAGTGGCGTACAGCAACAGTGGTCCCTCTACATTCAGGTGGTGCCTTAACAGATCCTGGACACTATTCGCCCCATATGTCTGAATAGCTTGGTCTGCAAAGCTATGGCAAGGATCATCATGAACCTCACATATATAAATATTGGGGACCTACAGACATGTCACCATACACAGTTTGGCTTTGTTAATGGCAGATCCTGCCTCTCAAACCTGTTTGATTTCTTTGAAACAGTCACCAAGGCCACTGTCAAGGGGAAGGAGGTCTACACAGCCTACCTGGACCTTGCATAAGCCTTTGATAAAATACCCCACTTGTGCATTCTATGGAAGCTCACCAGTGTACATATTAACCCCTATGTCACTATGGATATTGCACAGTGGCTCAAGGGCAGAACACACATGGTTAGAATTGCTGCCATGTCAGCCTCAAACCAGGTACAAGTGGTGTCCCACAAGGCTCAGTCCTGGGAGCTGTCATGTTCATTATATATTTATCATAGGTACAGGCCAACATGGAAGTACTGTGGCTGAGCAAGTCACAGATGACTGCAAACCGGACACCATAATCAACTCTCCAGCCAACACACGCATCCTCCAAAAGGGCCTCTTGCAAACACACGACTTGTGCCACAGCCATGGCCTCAAGGTGAATGACAAAAAGCGTATAGTCATCCCCTTTGTCAAACACAAAGTGACCACAAAGTACCACATATGTGTTAATCCATTAAGTGCAGACAAAGGAATTATGGACCTTGGGGTACACAGGTTGATAGCATTCTACCATTTGACAACAACATGGACAAATTGGTTGGGAAAACATTTTATATGGGCCACATCATCATGATGGGATCCACATGTAGATCAGGGGAGGACTTTGTGCCCCTTTACTCATCCCTCATCATGCCCATAATTGACTATAATGACCCTGTCGGCATGCACCTTACCAGACACCTACAGCTACTGGAAAGACCACATACGTACCTCGACAAGAGGATCAAAGGGCTCAAACAGATGCCACATACTGACTGGTTAAAGAAACAGCAGCTCTACTCAGTGGCATACTGCCTCTTCATAGGCAATCTGTGCCTGACATATAAAGCCATGTCAAACCCTCACTTAATGGCCATGCTGCACCTCAGAATATCCAGATCCCATCAGGATACACACTGGAAAGACTTGAACCTCAGGAGTGATATACATAGGACATGCTGGAGGGGCACATTCATAACTCAGAGGCTCCCTTCATTCTGGAATATTATCCCAATAGAGGTTAGGCAGAGTCACTCAGTGACTATCTTCAAGAGTGATATTAATGACTGGATGTGACATTGTAGGGTTACCCTGGGTATCACTTATGTGTCACTGTGAACAGAGGCACAGTATACTAACCTTGAATTGCACTTGTAAGATAGATTTACAATGCATGGTGAAAGCCACACACATTCTGGCTAGGTGGATACATGCCCTGGGCAGACTTCCCTGTATGAACCTATGGACCTATGTATCATGTTCACCATTGGTCCTATGTGCTGTTAATCACCAATGCAATCTCAATACTATGGTAGCATGTGCAAAGGTCAGTTGTCAGTCACCTCTATGGAACAGTTGTGGAATATGTGTGTCATGTAGTAATGTCACAGCTGCCACATGTACACAGTCAACCCTATCCCCTACCCATGGATGTACAACACATGTATGAGATGGAAACACATGGCCAAACTGTGGACTAAGCACTCTGAACCCAGTACTGGCATAACCTGTCAGGTGGCATGAAATACTACAGTGACAGCAATACCAATCTGATGTGGACCTACACTGACAGCAATACAAGCATGGGAACACACCAGGCCATTCGTGAAGCCTAAGGATAGCATCCTGCATGACTGGCAGACATCTCTGCAGCTGGCACACAGGCATATGTTAGGCCTGCACACAGCACGCATAACACATAGCACACAAATCCTGTGTGCCAAACAAGCACAGTCTGTACAGCTATACAACACTACTGCTGCAGTTGTGTTAGGTACTTTTTTTGTCCAGTACAGTGAGGACATGCTCACCAGGCTGGACAAGGTGTAGGTCACAGTGATATGCTCATGGGGCACTATGGTCCACCACATAACACAAACATACAGGTCAGTCAGATGCATGGACACATATGACTCAGTCATTGTCCATGCCACCACAGCTGATGTGGGATGCCCCTCACTGGGATACATGATAGGGAACATGGAAGGGATCACTGAGCAAGTGACACAGGCTGGTAGGACCCTGACCTTGGTTGGCATCAGACCCTCACCAGGGATTCTGACATATTACTGAATGCTAATGAATTACTGTAGCTACAACACCCTAGCTGAACGGTTCTTAGCATGTGGTCACTGCATTACTATGGAATAACGTCTTACCACTCCCACAACAGGTGAAAACATGCAGCACCTGTTCATCAACAACAGGTAGACTATATGCCCCAGACCAGATGTGTATCCCTCACTACTAGGCTGATAGCATCTACATCTCACACTGTATATACACATCCCACATGCAGCACCTGCACAGAAGACCACAGTCATAATGTTGCCCTGTGCAAATACCATGTATTCACATGTGGCAGGCATCACACATGGTAACTATTGAAGGTCACAGGTACATATGTGTATTTGGCACACACATACATCATGTGTGCATTGCCATAACTGGTTTAATCAATGTCATGCATTATTGTGAGGGACAACCCGCACACATGGGCATTCTGTGTGGGCAAAACACACGTGGCATGTCTGTAATCAAAAGCCATAAATAATTGTGATATCATTTAGAAAGGGGTATGTGCATCCTGTAGTGTGTTTTCCCAGTTGCCAAAAGAGATATTTCAGTCATACATACTTACCCCCCCTTTACACACACTTGCAAGTTGCTGGATTCAAACCCCTACCTAACTATGTTATGACACTAGAGACAGATGCATTAGTAGAGTGTGCTATTTGCATTACTGGGAGATTTTCTTTCTCCTGATATACTTATAGGGTGCTGACATCATCAGAGTTTAGAAAGGGGAATGAGCATCCTGTGGTGTGTTTTCACAGTTGCCAAAAGGGATGTTCCTTTCATACACACACACTTACCCCCCTTCACACACACTTGTCAGATTCAAACCCTTGCCTAATTAGGTTATGATACTAGAGACAAACGCATTAGCAGAGCACGCTATTCACATTACTGGGAGCCTTCCTTTCCCCTGATATACTTATAGGGTGCTGACATCATCAGAGTTTAGAAAGTGGAATGAGCATCCTGTGGTGTGTTTACAAAGTTGCCAAAAGGGATGTTTCTTTCATACACACTTACCCCCCTTCACACTCACTCGCCACTTGCTGGATTAAAACCCATACCTAACTATGTTATGACACTAGAGACAGACGCATTAGCGGAGCACGCTGTTCGGATTACGGGGAGACCCCCTTTCTCCTGATATACTTATAGGGTGCTGACATGATCAGTGTCTAGAAAGGGGAATGAGCATCCTCTGGTGTGTTTTCACAGTTGCTAAGAGTAACATTTGGACTAAGTGTGTGAGCATGCCCAGTTCAGCCTTCCCATGGCATGTTGTGTGAAAGATGTCTCATTTATCTAAGTGTGTGAGCATGCCCAGTGTGAGCTTTCCATATGTTGAACTCTGCAGCCCATCACATTTGTGGATGAGTGTGACCTTCAACAAATACCTCCAGTTTATGGTTGTGTGTTCTGTGCCATGTTGTGTAGTTACTGTCCAAATGCTTTTTGTGTGAACACAACAGGGAGTATACTGTGCCTGCAGGTTTTGCATGGGATACTTTGCACACAATTGTCAACATCCGTTCATACTGACCTAACACTGTAGTACTGTATAGTGTAGTGGTTCAGTACTTTCACTGTGGTGGTCAGTATCCTGGGCTTTAGTCCTATCACTGCTTTACATTTCCATAGTGTGCCCAACAGCCTGGTTAGGGTCCAGTTGTGCACATCTGCACAAAGGCGTTGCCTCTACGGACCCTGGTAATTACTGCCCCATAAGCTTAACAAGTCTAGTCTGCAAAGCTATGGAGAGGATCATAATTGAGCTCATAAACAAAGATATAGGGGACATGCAGACATTGTACCCATCCCAGTTTGGCTTGGTCAAGGGCAGATCATGCCTTTTGTACTTGGTTGACATCTTCAAACCGGTCACTAAGGCCATTGATGAGGGAAAGGCAGTCCATACAGCCTACCTTGGCCTTGCAAACACTTTCAACACAATATCCCACTCAGGTATTGTAGAAAACCCTACCAACTGAAATGTAAACCCATATGTCACAAGATGGGTTGCAAACTGGCTTAAGGATGGGACCCACAGGGTTAGAGTTGCTGGCACTATGCAGAATCCAGGCCGGTCACAAGTGGTGTCACACAGGGCTCAGTCCTTGGTCCCCTATTGTTTTTCATCTACTTCTCAGTCATACAGGCCAACATGGAAGGACTTTGGCTGACAAAGTTTGCAGATGACTGCACACTGGGTGCC
Source organism: Protopterus annectens (assembly GCF_019279795.1). Classification (NCBI taxonomy): domain Eukaryota; kingdom Metazoa; phylum Chordata; order Ceratodontiformes; family Protopteridae; genus Protopterus; species Protopterus annectens. The sequence goes on along the minus strand of NC_056726.1, from coordinate 1,709,352,681 downwards.
ATAGTGGACAGTGCATCAGACACAGATATCCTTCAGAAGGGACTCACGGAAACTGATAGCTGGTGCCAGAGCCATGGCCTGAAGTCAAATTGCACAACATGTGTAGTCATACCCTTCGGGAAAAGCAAGGTAACCCCAAGCTACCATATAGGTGGCAATCCTCTAAGCACAGAGGAGGTTATCATGGACCTGGGGACCCAGGTTGACAGTCGCCGTTCTTCTGACACTCACGTTGCTAAAGTGGCTAGAAAGACCTTCTACATTGCCCACCTGATCAGGAAGGGATTCACATCCAGATCTAGTGGGTCATTGTTCCCCTGTACTCTTCACTTATCAGACCGGTGATCGAGTACAATGCCCTATTTTGGATGTATCTCACCCGACATCTGCAGCAATTGGAGAGACCCTGAATGTCCCCCACCAAAAGGATAAAGGGACTCCAACATCTGTTATATGCTGCCAGATTGAAGACACTCCCGCTCTATTCAGTCACATACCGTCTGCTTAGAGGTGACATGTGCCTGACATGCAAGGCCATGTCCAAACAGGAATTAATGGGCATGCTCCACCTCAAAATCGGCAGATCCACCTGAACCACTAGTGCAAGTGACTTACACCTTAGCATGGATGTACGTTGGACATGTTGGAGGGATGGATTTATCACTTTCGGAGACTCCCTATGCTGTGGAATACAATCCCGGTCCATGTGAGGCAGAGCACCTTGCTGGCTCTGTTCAAGAGGTATCTTGACCTGTGGATGGGAGATCATAGGTTTACCGGGGATCGTCACTGTGTCACTGCTGGAGAGAGGCACAAACTAATGGGCACAGTACTGTTTCCATATAAGGGGTGGCGTACGCCAACAAACTCTGGGCTAGGCTTATAACTGCCTTAGGGAAGATAGCCTAGTATAAACCTATGTACCTATGAATCTATCTGACCATGTTGCATTATGTTCAGATGTGAACTACTTACAACAGCCTCATCCAACATCAGTAGTGTATTCCACAACATGGGTGTACATTGGCAAATACTCCTGATGTGCCCTAGGCCATTTCTAATGCTAGTCGGAGAGTGTGTTTGTCTGTCAACACATTGTAAGTGTAGTTTGCCATGACATATGTCTTGTTTAGTATACTGTGCCTCTGTCTACCTGTGACATAACATTGATACCCAGGGTAAACCTACCATCTCCCATCCACTCATTAGGATTCCTGTTGAGGAGAATCAACGAGTGACTCTATGGATAACCTGTACTGGTAGTTTACTCATGCGTGGGGGTGGCTTCTGTGTTATGGATAATGCAGTACAGCTTGTCCTATGTATGTCAGTGCTGGGGTTCAGGTCCCTCATGTGCATAGATCCCTGCCATTCAGATTGTACAAGGTGCAGCATGTGCATTGATTCCAGCTTGGACATGGCTTTCTACATCAGGCACAGCTTGCATCTGGGTGGCCAGCATGGCAGTGTGTGGAGCTGCACTCTGTTTAATCAGGCGACACATTACATGTGTTCCAGCTCTTTCATACTCCTGGTGAGGTACTGTTGTGGACTTTACAGTTGCTGGATGTGTCTGCTGAGGTACACCCCACAGGGGCTGTTGTGGTCATTTCTAATGCTGATGAAAGATAGCTGCAGAACCACAATGACCTCCCCTTAGCTAGATGTCAGAAAGCATGGACCATGCAATCACAAATAAAAACAAGACCCTCTCCACTAAGGGAAAGTGGCCTGTCTGGTGGACCCCAGCCATAAACAAGCTGTATAACAGATGAGGGATACTAATGCAAGACAGAGCTACATCTCCAAAAGGGAGGACAGCTGTGATCAGCACTAGTAGAAAGCTACATTCTCTCATAAAGACATCCAAGGTCAACTTGGGGACATAAATCACCAAAGACAATGAAGGTAACCACACTGCTTTCTTCAGTTATGTCAGACACCTGGGTGGGAACCCTCAGATATGCTCAGAGTTGGTACACAACAACATATATTCCAGTGACCTGACAGATATTGGCAACATTCTGGCAGACAGGTTCAGTGCAATTTACCCCCTCCCTCACCCCCAAAAGAAGATAGTTATCACAGCTGTATGTAACCTCACTGTCATCCTGGATGTCCATGTGAGAGCCGCACTCAGCAAAGACAAGTACACAGCATCAATGGGACCTGATGGTATCCCCGGTTCCATGCTATGTGAACTCCAGAAGGAGCTAGACCTGTATATACAAATGCTATTTAACCTTAGCCTTGGTGCAGGATATGTACCTGAACACTGGCGTATGGCAACAGTGGTCCCACTCCACAAAGGAGATGCCTCCACAGACCCTGGCAACTACCATCACACAAGCTTAACCAGCCTTGTCTGCAAAGCTATGGGAAGAGTAATTATGGAGCTCTTACACAGAGACATTGGTGACCTACAGACCCTTGATCCCACCCAGTTCAGCTTTGTACAGGGCAGATCCTGCCTTTTGCACCTAGTTGACTAGTATGAAACTGTCAGTGGGCCATTGATGAGGGCTACGCAGTCCACACAGCATACCTGCACTTGGCTAAGGCCTTTGACACAATACCCCACTCAGGCATTATAGACAAGCTCAACAGCTGAAATATAACACCATATGTCACAGGATAGGTTGCAAAATGGCTAAGAAACAGAACCCATAAAGTCAACATTGCAGGTGCCTTGTCAGATTCAAAGCCAGTCACAGGTGGTGTCCCACAAGGATGTGTCCTGGGACCCCTCTTATTTGGTATTTACATTTCAGATGTGAAAGCAAACATAGGAAGGTTGTGGCTGACAAAGTTTGCAGATGACTGCAACCTAGGCACCATAGTGAATACATCAGCCGGCACACACATCCTACAGAATGCTGTCACAAAGACAGATAGCTGGTGCTGGACTCATGGCCTGAAACTGAATGCAACTGATGTGTAGTTATCCCCTTTGGGAGGAACAAAGTACCCACAGATCAATACATAGACAGCAACCCACTGAGCACAGTAAACAAATCAGGCACCTGGGGACACATGTAGATAGTGACATCTCGTTTGACACCCATGTTGCCAAAGTGGTTAGAAAGACTTTCTATCTTGCCCACCTTATCATGGAGGGTTTTCCATCCAGATCAAAGGAGGTCATTGTACCACTATACTTCTCCCTTATCAGGCCCATGATTGAATACAAAGCCCCATTTGGTATGTACCTCACCCAGCACTTGCAACAGCTGGAGAGACCCCAAGAGTACCTTACCATGATGATCAGGGGTCTACAACACATGTCATATGCTTCCAGAATAAAGGAAATCCAGCTTTATTCAGTGTCATACCGCATACTTACAGGTGACCTATGCCTGACATACAAGACCATGTCCAATCAGGATTTGGTGGACATGCTCCACTGCAAGCAATCCAAATCCACCAGAACCATGAGAGCTAAAGTTCTGAACCTCAGCACATACATGTATAGGGCATGCTGGAGGGACAGAGTCACAACTCAGAGGCATCTCACACTCTAGCAGAGTATCCCAGTTCATGTTAGACAGAGTCCCTCACTGACAATCTTCAAGAGACGTCTGGACAACTGCATGTGAGACAGAGGCACAGACTAGACAGAGGCACAGTCAAGTTATTCAATTACGTAAGGGGGTCATAATGTGTCACTACTAAGTCAGAGGCACAATATTTGGAATCTATTCTGTACACTTATTACCACTATAAGGGGTGGCAATAGCCACATCACTATGGCTAGGCTTATACATGTACTAGGGCAGATAGCCTAGTAGTAAACTATGAAACTATGAAACCATGGTGTATGTGTAGGTATTGTCAGTCAAGCACTATAATGTGGTTTGGGGGGCTTGATATCTCCCTGTATTCCAACATTGTTTTGTCTATTCCTTCTAGCATGTCTAGGGATCAGCTGCTAGTGTCCTCTCCTGCTCAGCTGGTGAACCTGGGAATATTGAGGCAATGTTACAATTGCCTCATGAACACTGACAACCCTCTCCTTCTCCCATAAAACACAAATACATGCGAGAGATGCAACTATATAGCCAAAGTGGAGGCTGAGCTCTCTCAACATAGGACTAGCAAGACCAGAGAGAAGGTGAAGGTAACCACACACACCATAAACCCAGTCTCACATAGCACGATCACAACTTAAAATCATACACATAGACACACAAAGACATACCCGGAGGCTCTGATCGGAATTCTACCAAAACAGCAGAGGCCACCACAGCAGACACCCACACAACTGCCTCCACAGGGCACAGCACATGCAGCACATAGACCACGGAGTCAGTGTGCCAAACAGTCACAGCCCTTAAGGCCAAACACAATGCCAGACACACTTGTCATAGGTGACTCCATAGTCAGACACACTGACGTCCCGCTCACCAGATCGAGTACGGAGGAGGTCACAGTAAGCTGCCTATCGGGCACTGGAATCCATCACATAATGCAAGCACTCAGGTCACTCAACTGCAAGTACAAGTCTGACTCAGTCATTATCCATGCTGGTGTGAACGACCTGAGATGTACCTCCCTGGACTATATGACAAGAGACATAGAGGATCTCTCTGATTATGTAGGCCAGGCAGGTATGACCCTGACCTTGAGCAGTATCCTACCTTCACCAAGTATGATGCCACATAAACAGAGACAAGATGATCAGCTGTAATAATTGGCTTAAACTATGGTGTCATTCAAAGGGGGTCCAATGTCTGTCTGCCTGGGATGACATGCTGGACAGGCCATGCTGATTTGCAAGGGATGGCTTGCACCTGTCACCCCTGGGCTTCTGGATTTTGGCTGAGGCTCTTGCTACCCCCATTGTGCATTTTTTATGCAAGAATCAGATTCTACACCTACCACCCTAGAACACAGAAAAGGATAAACACTAAGGGTAATGCTGCTCAATGCCAGAAGTCTCAACCTCAAGCTGCACACACTCGACGCCCTTCTCAGTATGGAGAACATTGATGTCTGTGCTGTGACTGAAACCTGGTTTACGGCTTCTGACAGCACCCCGGCACTATCGGGTGTTACCTCATATCATGCGTTCCGGCCCCAAAATCCGGACAACACCAAGAAAGGAGGGTGGGTGTCCATATTCATCAAGGACACCCTCACCTCAAGGTTGGTGCCAACACACGATGCATCAGAGACCATCCAGGTGCAATTAACCGTAGGCAAGACTGCTCTACAGTTTGTAGCATGTTACAGGCCACCCTCTCAAACTCAGGTATCTCACACAGCTTTCCTGAAAACACTGGAGGGGATATATGTATCTCCGAACACCATCATACTGGGTGATTCCAACTATCCAAATATAGACTGGGATCACTACTCAAGCCCCAACACTCTAGCCCAAAGGTTCCTAGAGTTCATACACTCAAATGCCATGGAACAATTAGTCACCATCCCCACAAGAGGAGACAACATACTAGAACTCATCATCATGAACATGGGGTCACAATGTTCAACACCAGAAGTATACCCATTATTGGTGAGATCAGATCATGAACTAATCTCAGTGGGAGTCCACATCCCACCCCCACCCCAGATAGAAAAGACAACAGTGAAGAACTTCTCAAAAGCCGACTTCACACTTCTAAAGACTGGTGTGATCTCTTTCAAGGCCCCCAAGCCAGCGGACACCATTACCCAAGCCGCTGTATCACTTACAAATGCCTTCTACCAGCACCTCCAGGACTGCATGGATCAGGCAATCCCAAACAAAACAAAGACTCTTTGTACCACAGGCAAGCATCCAGTCTGGTGGACCCCAGCCATAAACAAACTCTACAACAAAAGGAAGGAGCTACTACAAGCTAGAGCGAAATCCGTAGAAGGGAAGACACCCCTGCTCATTATGAGTAAAACACTGAGTTCCCCCATAAAATCATCCAAGGCAAATTTTGAGAGTAAATCTGCTCAGGACCCAAGGGACAATCATGAGACCTTTTTTACCTATGTTTGACACCTGGGAGGAAACTCCCAGATATGCTCAGAATTAGTTCAAAATGATGTAAATATCACTGAACCTACAGACATTGCCAACATACTGGCTGACAGGTTCAGTGCAGATTTCTCCCCCCTCTCCCCCCCAACTGGAGGGATATCTATACCAGAGGATTGTAGCCCCCCAAACATCTCAAATGCTGGGGTGAGAACTGCTCTATCCAAGGCGAAAAACACTGCATCCATGGGACCAGATGGTGTCCCCAGTTGTGTGCTCCATGAACTCAATGAGGAATTAAACCCGCAGTTAGGGCAGCTGTTTAATCTTAGCCTCACCTCAGGATATGTGCCCAAGGAGTGGCATACAGCAATGGTGGACCCACTTCACAAAGGAGGTGCCTCCACCAACCCCAGGAACTACCATCCCATCAGCTTGACAAGCCTGGTCTGCTAAGCTATGGAGAGGATCATAATGGGAATCATAAATGAAGACATAGGGGACTTGCAGACGTTGGATCCAACCCAGTTTGGATTTGTCAAGGGCAGATCATGCCTTTTAAATTTGGTTGACTTTTTCAAGACAGTCACCAAGGCCATTGACAAGGGCAAGGCAGTCCACACAGCCTACCTTGACCTGGCAAAGGCTTTCGACACAATACCCCACTCGGGTATCATTGAAAAAATCACCAGCTTAAATGTGAACCCATACATCACAGGATGGGTTGCAAACTGGCTAAGTGACAGAACACACAGGGTCAACGTTGCTGGTGCCATGTCACACTCCAAAACTGTCACAAGTGGTGTCCCACAGGGCTCAGTCCTTGGCCCACTTTCGTTCAGCATCTACTTTTCAGAAGTACAAGCAAACACAGGAGGATTATGGCTGACAAAGTTTGAAGATGACTGCAAACTGGGAACCATAGTTGGAAACCCATCTGACACAGACATCCTTCAGAAGGGTCTCATAGACACAGATAACTGGTGGCAGAGCCATGGCCTTACGTTAAACGCTAAACAATACATAGTCATACCCTTCGGGAACAACAGGGTTACCCATAGTTCCCATCTAGGTGGCAATCCTCTTAGCACAAAATAGGTTATCAGGGACCTGGGCACCCGGGTTGACAGTAATCTTTCGTTTGACACTCACATTGCTAGAGTAGGCCTGGGGCAGTTCCTGCTAGTAGGACAGTGGTCTTCAGCAAGCTATATAGTAGTAGTCAGTTTTAGCCATTGGTATTTGACCATGGCTAATCCATGTTGCTTCTTGTGGTACCAACATGGGTGTGTGGTTATCCATGCCATTTATTGCTAGTCACCCTCATTTTGTAGCTTGTTCCATGTTTTTGCACATGTACATCACTGTATGAGGTGTGACCTGGTAGTGTCAGGGTGCTGATGTGGGCTTTGACCCTGTTTTCTATTACAGCAGTGATATCTACATTCTCTATACAGTGTGCGTTTACACTGCACGCATTTATACTTCTGGCATTTGGTAGCATTACATCTAGGTTCCTATCCCTTGTGGTACCTATGAGGTTGGTTTGTGTTTTTGTGGTTTATGATTGGTGAGGGTGGATGTTAGTCGGGTCCTCAGGTGTGCATATGGTACATGGTATTACATTACTTAACACATGGCATTCATGCCTCAGGTGGTGCTGCAGGGCTGCCTCTGTCGGATGCACATACTACACTCCCTGTACATGTTTGGAAGCAGGTTGTGTCATGTTAGGCATCCCTGTTACTATATGAGTGAGTCAGAGTGGGTATCAGTCCCAGTGTTCCTACTGACCAAGTGTATGTGCTATGCGTTGCCTCTTTGCCAAGGCCAGGGCATACTGGGCACGCCTCCTTCTGCCTACTGGGACAAGGTCAGGTTGTTCCTCCTCCGAGTCACCCTCTGCCTGTGGTGGCCTTGGCAATGGTGGGGGGATGTTAGGCCCAGCTCTGTGCTGGTCCTGCTGCAGCTGTTTCTGCAGGATCATATTATGTAGCATAGCACATATCATGATCATTTGGGTACATGTAGTTGGTGTGTACTGCAAGGCTCCTCCAGATGTGTCCAGACACCGGAACCGTGACTTGAGCAGCCCAAACACACGCTCTATGACATTATGTGTTTGTGCGTGTGCCTCATTATGGCGTTCCTGTTCAGGTGTGTGTGCATTTCTGATGGGTGTCATCAGCCACGGCTCAAGTGCATAACCTGCATCCCCCACTAGGTGTCCGTGTGGGAAGTCCCCACTGGCAAATGATTGGTACAGCTGCGTCAGATGCCAGATGTGGGAATCGTGGTAGCTCCCAGGGCAGCCAGCACACACATTCATTATTATGCCCTGGGCATCACACATGACCTGGCAGTTGATGGAGGGGTATCCCTTGCGGATAATGTAGGCTCTACCCTGCTCACCAGCTGGTGCTTTGATGTGTATGTGCGTGCAGTCTATTGCACCCAGCACCTCAGGGTATCCCGCTATTTGCTGGAAGAGACGCATATTGCTGGCCACAACCTCACGGTCATTAGGGACATATATATGATCACTGACATGTGCTGACATGGCATCCAGGAACTGGTGCAGTACCCTGGAGGCTGATGCCTGTTATATCCCCATCATATCACCAGTTGGTCTCTGGAAGGTACCTGTTGCTAGTATTCTTAGGCCAACACATACCTTGGTTTCCACTGGGATGGGTTCCCCTCTGTTGGTTCTGTGTGTGAGATGTGGCCTGCACAGCTCAACAATCTGCTGCAGAAGGTCTCTGTCCACTCTGTAGTGCTCTACTATCTCCAGCTCATGTAACCCATGGTAGGTGACCCTGGGCCTGTATACTCTTCTCCTTCTCCTCACTCTGGGTTGTCTGTCAGCATCTGCATTGTCACCACCCTCAGCAATTCGCCTATGCCTGATTATAACAGCTATGGCAGCCCCTAGCATTTCTGCTCTGAGTTCAGCTTTTTTCAGTTTTCAATTCTGATAGCTTACTTTCTTGCAGTATCTCTTGTGAGAAACACCCTGCACTGCTCTTTGCAGTGTTTTAAGTGCTGGGTTGGGCTTCTAGTCTGCCTGTGTAATTGCCTGCTTCCAATTGTTAACACCAATTAACTCCAGCAGTATTCCGACAGTTTCCTAGTAATCTGGTTGTTTCCTTTTTCCTCTCTGTTTCCTCAGGGGGAGCAATGTGCACACCAGCTTAAGCACGCTCACAGTGGCTTACATGCACGCACACATCCTTACACGGTGTGGGCTTGGCTGATTCATGTTAAAACGCACGCACACTGCCTTACACACATGCACGCCCGTGCAAACCATTGCAAATGGTTTGCAACACGCTCCCACATGTTGAACCTGCCTTACACGCGCGCACACGCACGCATGCACGTATATCAAGAAACTTTGAGTGTAGGGATAGCGTATACCCTCAATTTCTTGACTTTCCTAGTGTTCTGTTGGGACACACCTCCCTCCCTGATGTCTGTCTGTCATCTGTCACCTTACATTGCCCTCCAATCTGGTACATTTGTTTCTATCCTTCCCCCCCGTGATGTCACCTACCTCTTACTCTGTTCCTCCCCTTCTCTAACTCTTACACTACTCAGAAAGTGCTCATTACCTATGTGGCAGTGTGATTCAGTATTGTAACCCTCATTTACATAGGATTGCCTAGTAATGCTTAGTTGCATGTCTTACACGGAGCTTCCCCCCCCTTGACAACCACTAAACGGAGGCCATATTGTTTTTGGTCTGCAAGTCCCTCCATTGACATTCCATGTAATACATAAATCCCACAATTGTGGGCTTATAAGCTTCGGTTTTCAGTTTTAGGTAGTGCACCCCGTTTGCGCGGGTGTGAGCTGCAGTTACACATCATAATCCCACGAAAAAAAAAAAAAGTTATATAACATATTTTTGCAACACTTTTTCATGCCAATGGCCACATATTTGGCCATTGGCATGCTTAATGAAACATATGCACCCTTTATTTGGAGCTGACATAGCTCCGTTTTTGATTTTGCAGAAATGTACTCAGTTGTCAGCTGAGTACATTTCTGCAGCTAACACGTCCGTTACACGGACTGGTTTCAGCTTCGTGGATCGCTCAAATACCTCATTTGCATATCTTTGAGCTGCAAATGAGGTATTGAGCATTTCCACGCCCAGTCCGTGTAAGAGACGTGTTAGCTGTCTCTTACACAGAGGTTTGGGCTGTACCTGAATCGGGAGGCTCACACGGAGGCTTACACTACTCTTGAACTCCATGTAAGCCTTCCTGAATCTGGCCCTATCTCTTTAAAGACATGATAGTTTTGCACTGGTTTTGCTTCAACGTTAAGTTTTGAATAATCTCAAATATATTGATGATAACACTAGAAATTTTTATAAAGTTGTGTGTCTAAACTATTTATTGGACAATGCCCATATTAAAAATAATTGAACACCATTGACACTATTTTATGTTTTTGATAAAGTTAAAGTTGTTATAGGCACAAAAAATATTTTAGAAGAAGGCACAATTTAAAAGATATGTTGGAGAGGAATAATACATCAGTATCTACAAATAGTTTTTATACCATTATATATTTGATATTGTGGACAATGTAAACATATTCATGAGGGGAAGTTTGTGATTAGTATGTGGCAATGCAATAACTTATTGTAAAAGAAATTTTGATTCTAATTACTCAGGAGTGGCTTATCTGGCTAGTTGTTCACCTCATCCTGAGTTTCATGTGGGTAAAATCATAAATAAATTAAATAAAATAATCTACCGGCACATTTATGCTGCCAAGAAAAATGACTGGTATGACATAAAGTAGCCTGTAAAAACTTTAATAAGTTTAGATTTTTTTTGTATTAGAACAAGTTTGTCTTTTTGATAATAGTGGAGATGATAACAATAAATTAAGGAACAAAGAACAGCATTGGCTACTTTTGTTAGAAGCAGATAAAGTCCCCAGGCTAAGTGATTTGATTTCTATCTAAAATGTTTTAATTAACAAAATAAATAGAATGAAATGGTACGTGATTTGAAGGGAATGTCATATGATCATTGTTTTTTCTTTATTTAAATGAATGTTATTTGTACTTGTTTATACTCTGATGAAGTCTTTGTCGTTGATAGTAAAAACACTAAATATAAATTAAATTATTGATGACAAAATCAAGATTTTTTTTTTCTTGGTTTATTCACTGATCTTGTTGGATCTGTTAGAGTATTTTAGGTTCATAGGTTCATAGGTAGGTACTAGGCTATTGGCCCTAGGGCCTATACAAGCCTAGCCAAAAATGTACCCTGGCTTTTGCCACCCAAGAAAATTATTTTCCTGTGGCCCTGTCAAGCAGAACCACAGAAGTGATCCCAGGGGTGAATTTCCTATTACCCATCCAATCATCAAGATTTTTCTTGAAGAGTGCTAATGAGGAGCTCTGTTTGACATAGATAGGTAGTCTGCTCCGGAGTATGGGAAGTCTCTGGGACAGGAATCTATCCCTCCAGCATGTTCTGTTTATTGTGGTGACAAGGTTTAGGTCCCT